>NW_003308024.1:0-1304 GCF_000143455.1 Volvox carteri f. nagariensis | reverse complement strand
ACTCGCCGCGCACGACGTCACTAACCTTCTGCGCGAAAGCGGAAACAGACGACTGCGATGGCGGAAGTGACGACTCCTCCCCCGGCAAAACGACAGCATCCGGAACAGGATCCGCAGCCGAGACGAGACATAAGTAGAACGTGTCACTCTCCTCCATGGCCTGCGCAAGTGAGCAATCGGCAACTGCATCCAGAACTTCAGGAGAAGAACTAGAGGGCTTAGGAATCGGTGTAAAGGGGCCGTTACGCAAAACAGGACGACCCGAGATACGAGTTAAACGGGCAGCGTTATTGCATAACTCAAGAATAGCCATAGAGCCGAAATCCAAGGTTCACCCAAAATAAGGTCAAACGCGGGACTAAATGCAACGACAGCGCACTGCAAGCGAGCCTTATAGCCCTGTATACGAACAGGCACTTCAGCAAAGCCTACAAATGGAACGGGCTGTCCGTTACCCACGACGATCTTGGGTGCTGCAGTCGAACCGTCAGGCGGCTTAACCACCAAACCCACGCGCCGTGCAAATCCTGCGCTGAGTAAATGAGCGGCTTGACTGCCCGAATCGAGCAAGATGGTCGCCTCCTGTTGGCAAACAGAACCTGCAAACTGCATAGCCAAACTGGGAGACACCGAAAAGGGGACGGTTGTCGCAACGCAAACAGCCGACTCGGAAGGAGACTCGACAGGAGCATCATACCAGAACTCCATCGGCGAGGAAACTCCCTGCACACGAGACATTTTACCTTTTCCCGACGACACGGAAAACAGGTGATACCCCGCGTGGTACTCATGAAGCTTTTTCATGCCTGCAAGCAGAGGACGCCAACGCGCTGTAACCCACTTAGGAAGCAAAAATCCTCCAGACGTGGTCGATGGCGCAATCGACTTGCAACGCAGGTAGTGACGCAGGAAATCTTGAATACGCGCCCGAGGCGGATGCATCCAAACGCGATGTCCTGCGCCCGTTGAAGAGAAGCATTGAGAGTTATGTGTGTGTGTGTGTTACATGGTTGGGGGTGCGTGACCCCATACCTGTAAGACTACCCATACGAGCCGAAGGCCCAAGGGCAATACTACAACGCCTAAAAGCCACGGAGAAAAGGAAAAAACACCGCACATCAGCCCAGACTAGCGTCCAAAGGGGGTAATTGAGTTTCGGTGAGCCCACATACGTTCCAACATCCTCGCCAGACGTGTGGGTTCCCATTGCATGGCCTCCAACATACTCTGTTGATGATCGAATCCCTCTTCATTATAGGCTGGGCATTCCAATAACACGTGTTTTCATCCTCAATTCGGCTATA
>NW_003308023.1:6748-7778 GCF_000143455.1 Volvox carteri f. nagariensis | reverse complement strand
GTTTTTTGGGGTTGGGGTTGGCATGAATGTCCCGGTGGCGTTGTTTCGCCGTAGACCAGCATGCACCTGGTAGCATTGCTAGCTAGAGCTGGACTGTCATGCAGTGTGAGCCGTGCCACTCTGCTGCTGACCAGCCATGAGGATGTCGATGCTGGGCGTTTGTCTGCATAAATGACCAATAAGCATGGGCTGCGAGAGCCCGTCTCAGTCCTTTTGCTTCACCTGGAGCTGCCACTTATCCGCATCGTCATGCACATGAGCAGCATCCCCGCCCATACACATTCGCTTGTGCCACCTCCTCCTCCTTAAGCAGCAAGATTTCCGCTCCTCTGTGGCCCCTATCGGGATCAAACCGATGACCTTGGCGTGCCCATGGCTATTAGCACCACGCTCTAACCAGCTGAGCTAAGGGGCCCCATTTTCCTGCAGCTGTACGACAGTCGTCCCTGATGCAATAACAGCCACAACCGCTACAACTGCCACAATGGCGACAACGGCGACAACGGCGACAGCCGCTACAACGGCGACAACTGCCACAACGGCGACAACTGCCACAACGGCGACAGTCGCGACAATGGCGACAACGGCGACAACGGCGACAGCCGCTACAATGGCGACAGCCGCTACAATGGCGACAAGAGCGACAAATGCAACAGTCGCAGCAGACGCGTTGCGTGCAACAGTTGTGCTCTAGGTCATCGGTGCACAGTGCATGCCGGGTTCCGGGGCTCACCTACCACGCCTACTGTACATATATTTTGGAGCTGTAGCATTTTCGTTATTGGGCTACCTCTGCAAGCCCGCCGGCTTTCCTCAGAGCCGGAAAAGGGCGGGCCCCCCCTGCATATATCCGTACAGGCCGGTGCTAGGGCGGCATGTGTGATAATTGATGGGTAGTGCCAACGTGGTGAGAGCTGTGCTTGTTGCAGCAGTGCTGATGCGGTGGGAGCTATGCTTGTCAGAGCACGGGAGGCAGGACGCTGGGGCTCATAACCTTTTGAAGAGACGGTGTCTCCCTGGAACCTAGCAG
>NW_003308023.1:0-2661 GCF_000143455.1 Volvox carteri f. nagariensis | reverse complement strand
GCTGGCTGCTGCGTGGGTAGCTGGCTGTCAAAGGGACTCACGCAGAGGGTCTAGCGAGCAAGTGACCGAGGATGGAAACCCACCCGCTATCTAGCTGGCCTCTGGCTTCTCTCTTTTAAAGTACCAAATCTATTTCAGCTGATGACCGGCATACGTGAGAGCTCAACATATGGGAGCTGTGCTGCTTATGCGCTCCCGGCTGTGATCCCCTATGTGTTGAATGCATCCAAGCAATTCTTGGTGTCACAGCTCCCTCACAGCACTTTTAGGTGGCTTCACGTGGCCAACGTGCGTCGACATAAGCTATAGCTTGTGGCACATGTTTTTTGGGGTTGGGGTTGGCATGAATGTCCCGGTGGCGTTGTTTCGCCGTAGACCAGCATGCACCTGGTAGCATTGCTAGCTAGAGCTGGACTGTCATGCAGTGTGAGCCGTGCCACTCTGCTGCTGACCAGCCATGAGGATGTCGATGCTGGGCGTTTGTCTGCATAAATGACCAATAAGCATGGGCTGCGAGAGCCCGTCTCAGTCCTTTTGCTTCACCTGGAGCTGCCACTTATCCGCATCGTCATGCACATGAGCAGCATCCCCGCCCATACACATTCGCTTGTGCCACCTCCTCCTCCTTAAGCAGCAAGTGTCGCGTCATACGACTGTAGCACCGAACAAAACACGTGCGTACGGCAGACTGGCGGAAGGCAGGGTGGCTTGGTGAAGTCCTGCAGGTAGCTTGGATGCTGACTAGACGGCACACGAACGGGCAAGTCGTAATACACAGCAAATAGCAACCCGCGAAAGGGGCCAAGATTCCCTCCAGGCAATCAATCAACAGCGATAAAGATTTACCTTACCGACTGAGTTTGCCCGGCGTGAAGGATATGGGCGTTGAATGGCCCACACAGGAGTTCGGCTGGTGGAAGGAAGTTACTTATGCGGCTAATGAGAAGGGAGGACCGCACAGGGCTTGTTGTCTAGCTCAGAGAACTTTACAATGTTCCAATCATGAGCCGTAAAGCGACTTTTCCAAGCTCGCTGCCGGCTATAAATACCGAAGTCACGATGTCGATCACAGGAGGCCCTCAAAAGATAAGCCTCGAGTACGACCACGACGTATAGTCCACATATGACAAAAGTGAAACACCTTATAACCCGTGTGACAGAACATTCACACAAGAAATAAACAATTCACAAATAAAGTACATAAACATACGCGAACGAGCGTACATTCTCGTCTCGTCCATAAGTCCATCAGCGAAGCGTAAGATGAGAACCAAACACCTTACGCGATTATACACGTAATTCGCGTATTCACACCGATTATAACCCAAGACGATTATAAAAGACGGTAAAATGAACGTGACGCTAAAATGTCGTGACAGCTGTCGCGTCATACGACTGTAGCACCGAACAAAACACGTGTGTACGGCAGACTCCCCCCCCCAGCGGGCGAAGCTGAGATGGTGAATGCCCGTGGAAAGATCCATGTACGCACCTTCAATGCAAATGCTCAGCTAAGCTGCTATCCTTTAAAATCACACGCTTGATAGCCGGATTCGTGAACACAATCAGCCAGATAAAAACCTGGTGCTCAGACTCAACGGAAGTAAACTCAACATCAACAAACGATCCTCATCCTGCAGACTGCGCAACCACTTCATGCGCGCTTCATCAGCACCCGATATGTGATCAACCAGAACTCTAGCGACCACAAAGCCCTTAACAGATTTAATCGCTGCTGGAAATGCCAAATCTAACAACGCGCCAGTGATTGATAACACTGCTACATCTACTGATGTAAACTGCTTATCTACGCCGTCGTAAAACTGAGGCGACAAGGGATCACTAAATTTTACCGGTTTCCCTTTTAAGACGCGTGCGCCAGAAGACAACAAAGCGACACGCAAAGGATTTGAAACCTCATAAGGCAAAATTACGTTATTAACCAAGCTCCAACGCAACGCTCCTCGCAACACGTCGACATGCGGCTGCGGTACGGACGGAAATTGAAGACGTTGCTCGAATAATTGATTGGTAACCAAAGCTATCTTGAATACTGAATGGTCTCCCGCCATAGCCAGATCCAGCGCCATCGGAACATCCGCGGCTGAATCCAAACTCCAGTGCTCCAGTTTCGATGCGGCTGCTGCAACCGCCGCTGCTCCCACCGCTCGCCTTGGGCGGGCAGACTTAGGTGCAAGCATATTGCGCAGCTGCACAACATCCACCAGCTCCAATTCGCCGTCCTGGTAAAGCACCTCGAAGAAATGCTTCCTGCCTCGTTTACCGGCATAGGTAGCGACACCGGTTCTCGCGGCACGACTGCCAGAGGGTCCGGAATTAGATCCAAATACTCGTGACCCTTGTAATTCGGCAAGATATTGCGGAGGAACAGGCTTAGTGCTGGATTTATTGGAATTACTACCAGAGTTAGCCAAAGATCGTGAGTTTATTTGTGCTACGGTGATGCCTTTAGAAAGACAATTAGGACACACCCAAGTGCCGTCAGGGATTTGTTTAAGAGGCGGTTTCAGGCAATAAGTATGCCAACCCGTCCCACAGCTATCACAGAGAAGCATCCACTCTTCCCCATCAGGCATTTTGCAAACCTCACAGGACAAATTAGCATGAGGTCGGGACAAGCGAGGATCGACAACCTCGTCT
>NW_003308022.1:1465-7798 GCF_000143455.1 Volvox carteri f. nagariensis | reverse complement strand
CGAATGTACTGCACCCACCAGAGCTGCTGGGATAGCGGTATTTGGTGAGGAAGTTGTAGCGACTGCCGTTCTGCCGGTTGCTGTAGATGTTGCGGAGCTCAAACTGCAACGCATGAACATGTGGGGCCCCGGTTGCGTCGTGCATGTATTTTTTAGTGTGATGGTGTATGTGTCCTAGGGGGGAAGGGGGCATGGAATGGCGAATGAGGGAGTGAGGCGACGGGGTCAAGTGGTAAAGGTTGGGTACATCAACCTTACCTTCCTAACTATCTATTTACCTATTTCCGATTTACCGATCTTCCTATGTACCTGAAAATCCTCCTTCAACTCCGTGGGCCAGCTGCGCCCCTGGTCGCCGTTTCCCCCCGCTGCGGCCTGCTGCGCCATCAACGCCAGCAATAGAATGCCAAACACAACCCTCGCAGCCATTCTCAATTATAACTCCAGACCCCAAGCGGATCACTGCAAAGATTTATCTGGAAAAGAGACAATTCTAATTTGAGAGTATGGGGCAATTGCACAATAATATGTGGCATCCTTCGCTTAAATCCCCCATTCAGTTGTTGGTTGGATGGTGCGAATTTCTCGACTGATTCGTGGTGCGTTCCGGGACTGTGCTATCTGAACCTTGCACTGGATGGGACGCCGGCACAGAAGCCGTCTACACGCTAGGCATCGTCGCGTCTAACGCTGGCAAGCTGATGAGGGGTACGTGTTGTATCCTGTATGCTTACTGTTAAGCTCTAGGCTCGGTTGCCTAACGGGCATCTGACCGTTAGTCCGTTCAGTTCTAACACTGTTGTTATTAACTAATACCTGTTTGTATCCGCCGTCGTTGATCACAGGTTTAACTTATACTTATATCAGTTTATTGGCGGCTTGCGACTGCTGCTAGTCGAGTTCGCCGTCCAAATGCCGCACTGCTGCGGAAGTCCATACCGGCGTATGGGCGGGGGCTTTACCTTTACGTAAAGCTGGAATCTGCGTTCCTGGTTCGTCTGCTTCACCGGACGAGAGTAGTTCCTGTGAACTATGGTAAACTGAACATCGCACCGCCCAGTCGTACTGGGAACTTATCGGCGCGAGGCCCAAGTGGATGCTACAACGACTATTTATTCTTTCAACTTGTGTCAACCGGCATCTTTCGATACCACCATCCATGGTTGTGTCATCTTGAGCATACTACAGTACGGGCAATGCCGACATTCGCCACCATTATAATAAATGGGTGAGGTGGACTCGCCACAGGAACAAGGGCCATAGGTCGGTGTTCACGCCTTGCAACTGAGCTACAGACCACGTCATTAACAAGTTCGTTGTGTTACGTTGGCGCTGCCGATGTGCTTCTCAGCGTGTGTAGGATCATCCCTGGCCTGGTCTGGGTTGACACTATTGCAATTAGCGGTTTAAAGTCCTGAGTTCGATTTCCCGGGGAGAAGCCGAATTAGTCGGTAAAGCGAGATTAAGGCTAGTCGCTGAGATGAGGAGATGAGGTCATAGATGTTTGCTACCGCTCATTATTGCGCTCGCCAATGATCGGCCAACTTAATCTAATGCAAATTTACAATGCCATAAAAACGAAAATGTAGGTAGTGTTGTTACGCACTTTTCGGCGGCGGCAAGATTTCGCACGGCATCATCGCACGACCGATCTGCGTCGCTGTTCAGCCAGTAATTAACCCAGTACATAAATAACAAATACTTTGTATTAGATATGACTTCTTCTTTTCACAAATTGTAACGTTAGTTTGGCTTCTTTTCCTTCGCCGTTATCGTTGTGATAGACTGATCCTTGAGTCAATACATTCATTAAAGCCTTGGACTGCTAGTGAATATAAAGCTAGTAATTGTTGTCATTGTAGGTACAATCGCTGACGTTCAGCATTGTGGTCCTGCTCGCCATGACCACGACACACTATGACGACGGGTGATCGCCTTAAGTCCGCGTTAGTTCGCGTTAGTTCGCGTGACGGTGCGAATCTTAGAGTTAGGTGCGAATCAGCATATTTTTGTAACGCAAAGAGCTAACGCACAACGGCTAAGAAAAAGCAGAAATCGGCCCTCCTGGCTAAAATTTTTAAATTTTATAATTTTCAGATTATAAAGGTTCATTTGGAAATAAACTTGTGTCGTTTTGGTCGACTTGAGCAATTCATCCGTGCGTATGTTGAAACGCGAAGCATACGCGCATGTGTAGCAAGGCGATACGCATGCGATTTCATATTGCGATTCGTGCGTGTGGGGAGACAATGCGTAAAGCAATACGCGTCCAATCGCACATCAAACGCATACAGTCCGCAAGGCTATTCGCATGCGAATACATGTTGCGTTTCATGCGTATGAAGGCTGATTGCGTAAAGCTTAACGCGGCCTAACACACACCAAACGCACACATGTCGCAACGCAATTCGCATGCAAACAAATGTTGCGTTTAAGGCTCGTTGCGTCAAGTTTACTGCGGCCTAACGCACCAAACACACACCAAACACACACGATTTACTTTGATTAATCGCATGACATAACAATTCACATGCGATGTTTTATGTGTTGGTCGCATACTCAGTTCGTGAACCTTCACGCAGTCTCATGAGAGAATAACATGCTTGGCAGCACTCAGGGGGCCCTTCCGCAAACGAGATCGCATCAGGCGCAGCCTTACATCGCACAACGATTCATCATACCATCAATAGATGCCAGAAAGGCGGCGGGACATATGCCGCATGCGAACGCGCACGCAATTAGACCCCCGCTGGCTGTGAGGCAGTTGTGGGGACATGCCTGGGAGGCTGAAAGGGCTTCCGGACGCATAAATCGCATCAGGCACCGTCTTACACCGTGCCAACGATGTATGACGCCATCAACTATTTGCCGGAATGTGGCGGGGACGCTGCATCCAACACGCACACAATTAAACCCCCGCCGTGAGATGTGTCGGTGGCTGTGAGGCAGTTGTGGGGACATGCCTGGGAGGCTGAAAGGGCATAAATCGCAGTAGGAGCCATCGTACGCCGCAACAACGATGCATCATACCATCAACTAGTTGCCAGAAAGGCGGCGGGGAACACGGCTTGATCAGTCATGCTCGCTAGGCAACCATCATGGGGAAGGGATGTAAGGGTGTCCTCCTCTCGGATGGGTCGAACTACTCCCAGTGGCTCGGCGACTTAGGCGATTTCTTTGCAACATCCAAGTTGAAGACTACATCAACACCCGTCGCCTCCGGGCCGCAACGCCCAAGACGCCCTGGAGGAGGACGCACAGGCGCTCGGCTACCTGCATCTGTCCTGTGAACTGCCCATCAAGCAGTTGCTCAGGAATTGCCAGACCATTCTCGCCGCCATGCAGCTCTTACAGCAACAATTGCGTTCTGCATCCCAGGCCCGGCTGAGCCTGTTGGAGCCGCAGAAGCAGCTGAGCATGCGCGATGGGAAGACGACCACTGATTCGTTCAGCAGGCAGAGCAGCTCCGTAGCAATATAATCGTGGCCGGCGGCCAGTGGGACGAGAGCACGATGCACCACGCCATTCTCCATGGCCTGCCTCCGCAGTGCATCATCACCGTCGAGTTCACGATGTATCAGCCCAGCTTAACGACCCCACAGCTCGTGCTCATGCTGCGTGAGAAGGAGAACAACCTTAAGACCCAAGCAAGCAAGACAAGCCTGGTGGGAGCTGTCGGCCCTGGCCGTGCTGCCAGTGGAATCGGCAGCGCCGCCGGTGCTGCAGGCGCCGTGGGGGCCGGCGACACCTGCTACTACTGCGGACAGCCTGGTCACTACGTTCGCGAGTGTCCCGTTAAGCAGGCGGACGAGTCCGTCGGCCTTCACCGCAGCAACACATTCGAGCAGCTGCACGCCGCCGGCAACATCAGTTGAGGCAGCTGCAACCGCCACCGTGACGGTGGCGGCAGGGGCACTGGCAGCGGCAATGGCGGTAACAGCAGGGCCGACGGAGCACGTGAATGTGGCCGTGCTCGATGCGGCAACAGCCACCGCAACGGTGGCGACACTGCAGGCGGCAGCAGTGGCAGCGGCTCGGGCAGCAGCAGAAGCAGCCCACGCCAGAGCCGTGCCCCAGTGCTGGTCATCGACCGCAGTGGAAGCAGCTCACGAGTCACCTTCGACTCAGGCTCACCATACCACCTCACGGGTGACCGCTCCCTGCTGCACAACCATGTCCCCGCCGGCGCGCCACGGCTAATGGGGTGGGGCAACATGTCGTGGGAACAGGGAAGCTGCACCTGCATACTCGTGATGGACACAATGTCCGGCTGCACAACGTGCTGCACGTCCCCAGCTCGGTCCTCACCCTGACGTCTGTCGACCTCGTGAGAGGTCGACAGACCTCATGACACGCGGCTACTCGGTCACGTTCAGCATGGACAAGACGGGCTGCTAGTTCTTATGCATCAGCTTCCTGCACAACAGCCCGTCTATAACCGCATGGAGTGAGCGTGGGCACTATGCATGGACGTGGACCTGCAGGCGCCGACCGACGTCACCGTCAATGCCCTCAGCACCACGGGCGACAGAGCTGGCAGGGGCCAGGCCGCAGGTAGCAGCGCTGGCGGAAGTGCCGCCACCATCACCAGCACCCGTGGCGGCAGCACCGCCGGCAGCCACACCGGTGGAGGCCAACCGAACGGCGACAGCAACGGCAAAGGGCAACTAGGCAACGGCAGCCCCGGGGCCACTGAATGCTCAGTCGCCGAACTTGCGGCAGCACAGCGCCTGCACTGCCAGTACGGTCACCTCGGTTACCGCGTGCTGAAGCAGCTGATCAGCAAGCAGCTGGTGCAGGGGCCACAGGTCACTCCAGCGGCACTATGACAGGCGGTGGAGGCCGTCTGCGAGGCCTGTGTCACCGTGAAGGCCACCGCAACCGCCCACCCCAGCCGCGGCAACCGGCCGTAGCACGCACTGGAGGTCGTACACTCTGACCTGTGTGGCCCCATGCCGACCATGGGCCGATGGGGGTGCACGCTACTTGCTGACGCTGCTGGATGGTGCCACCGGTCTGTCCGCCGTCCGCACGCTGGCCAGCAAGAGCCAATGGGCGAAGTGCTGCAGGACATGGTGACACAGCTGGAGGCCCGCCATCCGAACCACGCACGGGTGCACACGCTGCACAGCGACAACGGCGGTGAGTACGTCGCCAAGCAACTGGAGCAGCGCCAGCACGGCACCGCACACACCAACTCGGCGCCGTACGACTACGACTACGACTAACTCGGTGTTCTGAATCCCTGCCTGCTTTGGCAGCCAAGCGGAGAGCATGCTTGTGGGAGATCATGCAGCTGTGGTACCTAGACAGAGAATTGCGTGTTCATTACAACGGACAGCCACCAAGCCACGAGTTTGCTTGTGTTCCAGAGGAAATTCACTGATGACCACACCACTGTCTTCAGGTGATGACTCCAGCTCTTGTGCAGCTATACCCATGCAGGTGGCGCTGTACCATCCGCCTCCCGACAGCAACTGACCCGATACTAACCTGCACTGAGTCCCCCGGCCTCTTCCCCCATGTGCATGATGGCCTATGATGCTCTACTGACTTCCGCCATGTGTAATACCCCTACCGCCATACACATGCTTGCCTATGATCACACACATCAAAAGAGAATGCATATGCGGCTTGACCATACAATTAAGCCTCACACCCTGGCAGCTACGTTCATCCACGTCTTGATGTACCGCTAGTAGAAACGAAGGATCACCACCATGCGCATGTGTGATATGCGATTAGCCGCAGAAATCGCAGTACTTGGGCTTGTCGTGCTTGCCAGCCTTCTTAGCAGCAGTGGCAACCAGGTCGCGGTCCTTGCCGTTCAAAATGGGATAGATGCGGCAGGCCTTGTTGCCCTCGTCCGTGTCCATGCCGTCACAGCCGGGGAAGTTGTTGACGAGGGAGACCCAAGGTTCGATATCTCCCACGGTGACGGTGGAGGCGTAGTGACTTCGGACGTCCGACGACATACCCTGCATATATGTACAAGTACAAAACTCGCACCGAGCCAGGAAGGCCAAAAACGTATGCAAATGAAGGGTGGGCGAACCAGCAGGCGCCGGTTACATGTTTGAATGGCATCGAAGGAAGATGGTCAGCTTGGGTGGGTAGCGTGGGCGCTGCGACCGTTAAAAGGCGCAGGTCGCGACCCCTGATATTATTACTTACCAGCAACCCAGAATCCGGTATCGTACTACGAAATAAATAAACGCCGCAAGTCCTCGAAGGACATAGATGCGCGCAATCTGCCGGACCACGGTACAGCACGCGGCATGGCGAGTCCCCAGCTACGCCCGTTCAATCCACATCGTCCTAAGTCCTTCCTTA
>NW_003308022.1:0-980 GCF_000143455.1 Volvox carteri f. nagariensis | reverse complement strand
CATCGGGGCTGATGAGGCGGCCTCACATTAGCCGCCATCACCCGCACACAGGGCCCCACACACACCTGCACCTCAATGCGGAAGCTCAAGCCGACAAGGTTAAACTTCGCCCAGAGCGCCTTAGCGATGGCGAGGGAAAGGACTTCAGTGAATGCGTCGCCTTTGATGCCCATGCCACCGGCAGGCACGAACTTCAGGATAATCTCTTCCGCCTCATGGAAATCGAACGCCTCTGCAGTAGACGAGCACAGCACAGCGCGTTGCAGCACGCAGGAAGGCAAAGCATTCGGCGCGCAGCACCGCTGCCTCCGAATGGAGCGAAATGTGGCCCCCTGCCTGGTCCGGACGGCTTTGTCAGTTCCCTACGAATGTACTGCACCCACCAGAGCTGCTGGGATAGCGGTACTTGGTGAGGAAGTTGTAGCGACTGCCGTTCTGCCGGTTGCTGTAGATGTTGCGGAGCTCAAACTGCAACGCATGAACATGTGGGGCCCTGGTTGCGTCGTGCGTGTGTGTTTTAGTGTGATGGTGTGTGTGTCCTAGGGGGGAAGGGTGCATGGAATGGCGAATGAGGGAGTGAGGCGACCGGGTCAAGTGGTAAAGGTTGGGTACATCAGCCCTACCTCCCTACCTACCTATTTACCTATTTACCTATTTTCTATTTACCGATTTACCGATTATCCTATGTACCTGAAAATCCTCCTTCAACTCCTTGGGCCAGCGGCGCTCCTTGCCTCCGCTTCCCCCCGCTGCGGCCTGCTGCGCCACCAACACCAGCAATAGAATGCCAAACACAACCCTCAAAGCCATTTTCAGATATAGCACCAGACCCCAAGCGGATCACTGCAAAGATTTATCTGGATAGAGCTGAAATTCAATGTATGAGTAAGGGACAGATGCACAATAATATGAGGCATCCTTCGCTTAAATCCCCCGTTCAGTTGTGGATGGTGCGAATTGCTCGACTGATTCGTGGGCGT
>NW_003308021.1:6602-7449 GCF_000143455.1 Volvox carteri f. nagariensis | reverse complement strand
CTGAGAGAATGCATCTATGTTTGCCCCGAAGAGTTGGTCTTCTACGTGGACACTGAAGTAGTATTGCACCTCTTCACCGCAGTTAAGCGGGGATGAGAACCTTTCGACGACTGGACCGGCATCCAGGGCGCGCAGGGCATCAATCAGCGTACAGCGCAGTTTTCTGCTCATGGTCGCCTGCGACCGTGGCGGGCCTTTCGATTCACGCCCGTCGGGGTCCTTTCCGTACCGCAGGAGAAGGCGCGCGACGTCCTCGGCGAAGCCGCCCTGGGAGGACAGGCTTCTGTGCACCTCCGGGTAAGTGTCGATCGTGTGTTGGTATCGCACTCTGAGGGTCTCCAGGCGTTGCAGGGTGAGGGTGCCCACGCATTTCCCTCTCGGGTCGTAGACGAAGGCCGTGTTCCCTTCGGTCGAGCCGCCCTCTCTGGTTAGCAGACCTAGCTGGATTCGATAATTTCCCGTGGGGCGCGTGTCCATGTATGGGTTGCACGGCGCAGTCTCAAAGGTAGTGTTTGCTCGAATAAGGTGTGCCCGCTGGGTCTGCTCCGAGGGGGGCGGGTTCCATCGGCCTTGCCTCTGAGGGTTCGTTAGATTGCTGTCCTTGGGTTTGGGGTATCTCGAGAGGGGGTTCACGCTCTGCGACCTCGTTTGCTCGTACCTCGCCATCGCCGCTGGTCCGTTGGGTAGCCTGCCGAGTTGCGCGGCGGGGATATCTGACGGTTCCCATACCGCTCTGCGGAAGTGGCGGTCGATCCGCGTGCCGTANAGACCTGTCACTGGTAGTAGCTGTCTGGGCACGTATCCCATGCTGGCGTATGCGCCGACAATAGATATCGGGGTGATAGTG
>NW_003308021.1:0-2135 GCF_000143455.1 Volvox carteri f. nagariensis | reverse complement strand
GGTTAGTTGCACTGCACGCAGGTGTTTGATCTTCCGCCGCTTTTGGCCTTGTGGTGCCCTCGTTGTTGTGCGCGTGGTCCCGTTGGGTGTTGTTTGGATCTCCGTGTTCTCGGTGTGAGCTGTGCACATCCAGGTGTCCGGGGGGGTTATGTCTCTCAGGTCCACGTGGGTTGCCGTGGGTTCTGTGTGGTGCCGGAGGTTTAGGGTGTATATTGCGCCGGTTTCACGTGGCCACGTGGCGTTTTCGTCACCGAGTTCCACAGGTTTCGGTTGCAGAGAGTCGTGAATGTACCACCGATCCTTGTGCTTTCGTACTGCGATTGCATGGCCTGTGAGGTGTACGATGAAGCCCCAGTTGCGTGCGTGTTCTGGCAGCTGATGTAGTACACTGCTTAACGTCGCGTTCGGTTTTATTTCCTGTCCACTCCCTATGGAGGCGACATGCGGGTGTGCGGGGTCATTTCTTTGCTGTGCAGTTCGAACCGGCACGTTGTAGCGGAGGTACGGGTTGATTGCCAGTGTTGAGAAGTAGCCGGTGTTTTGGTTGTGGGTTAGTCGCCACGTGGCGGCTGCATTGTGGAGTCCCCGGTCGGCCATGTGCTGTAGCATTGCACGGCAGTACTGCAGTACATGTTGTGGGTTGATGTACGGTCCCCCTAGTAGGTTGTTTATGGCGTGGATCATGCAGAGCTCTTTCTGTTGTTGCTCGTGATATAGAGAGCCGTCTGAGTTGTGCGGGTTTGTCGTTATTGGCCACGTCACTTGTTTTGGTGGGGTCCCAGGTCCTGTTAGCAGCCATGTTGGCGTGCTGGCGTGGGGGCAGGGTAGCTCGGTTTGTGTGGTTTCTTCTGGTGGGCCCGCACAGTGGGTGCTGTCCGCTTGTTCAGGGCGCCTCATTATCTCAGGGGCGGAGTCTCCATTCCAACTGGTAATCGTAATCGGTGTAACGACGAGGGTCATAGCGGCGCCCACCAGCATGTTCTGCGGTATCGCCAGGCCGACTATCAGGCAGATGTTTATCAGCCAGCGTGCATGTCCCCTCAGCTCCGGTATGAGATTTAGCCCTTTATCTATAGTGGGGATACTGATCGCCAGAATGGGGGCCATCGGGGCTGCTGTGGCGAGATGTAGGCATAACATGACCAGCGCGGCCACTGACACTATCATCTGTCTAATCACCCCCGGGTGTTGGTATGCCCAGTAGCTGGTGTCAGCAGTATGGACCACACAGGCGAGAGCGAGGTCGATGGCTGCTGGTACGGTGCAGGTAGTTATTCGTTTAGTGAAGTGTCGAATTACCCAAATCAATCCTGTCGTCTGCACTACCAGGGAGATTGCAGTGTCCAGGGGCCATATCGCTATCACGAGTGCTAGGGGGCCCCAAAGAATAATCATGAGTAGAACTGCGTTACTAGTCTGAGGTATTTATTTTCCACGTGTTCATACCTCGGCGAGTGGTGATTCTGTGTACCTTATGAACGGTACACAGGACTCCCATGCTCGCTACAGCCATACAGACAATGAGAGCGATTACGGCAAGCACGTACCGAGTGCCTGTCCAGGCTGTACAGGCACTCCGGTACAGACGCCCGTAGATGACCCTAGCTGTAGATGCCGCAATTCCGTCCGGGGAGTGTGCACTAATATCGTCCCCAATCGATGTCGCCAGGAGTTTCTGAATGCTGCGAGGTATAATTCTCGAGTGGCCCTGTTGATACGAGGTCTCGCCTGCTCTGTTGCCCCAGACCTCTTTCTCCGAACCTGTGCTTGGGTACACATTGTCTGTACACCCTGCCTTCCAGTTGTCTCTCAAGGTCCTACGGCCGTCAGTTTCACGAGTGCTATGGTGTGGCAGTGTTTGGTTGTGGGTTACAACAGGTTCAGAGTTGCAGCCATACTGCGTCCCTGCAGGTTGCAGGGGACCCTCACAGGATACCGGCTTGTGCTCCCCCCCTATCCAGCCCTTGATCGAGTCACACACATCAGATTGCCAAGCTATACTACAGCGCATCTCCTTGACCGAGGATATCCCCTGAGTGTCTGTCCGGCTGTCAGGGGCGTCATTCACCCCGGCATGTCTTATCTTTCGACACGCCATCAGGCCACATTCCCAATCATCGTACAGGTTACTACTG
>NW_003308020.1:7070-7812 GCF_000143455.1 Volvox carteri f. nagariensis | reverse complement strand
ACACAGAGTGATGCACAGGAGGCATGACAGGTTCGCCAAGGTTGGTCGACGAGCAGTCATGGCAGCGGGAAGCAGACTTGCACCGAAGCCTTGGTATACCGGAGTACACCACAGAGAACACAGCAAGCAAGTGCATCTGAGGATGCCCCCCTTCGTGCCATCCCCAGCCGACACACTCCACCCCCTCGTGCTGCTCCTGTGGAGTGTCATTTGGTGCACCCGTTGCATGCTCTGTGGTACACCGGTGTACCCTCAATTATGTAGACCGACCCCGCCCCTCAGGCTCCCCCACCTCCTGTCTTACCGTGCACGGAAACCGTGGGCTGGGCATGGCAGCTCGTCCTGCAGCCGACGGGGATGGCACAGCAGCCGCCTCACTGCCACGGGCGTCCTCCTCCTGCAGGCCGCGTCACACAGAGTGATGCACAGGAGGCATGACAGGTTCGCCAAGGTTGGTCGACGAGCAGTCATGGCAGCGGGAAGCAGACTTGCACCGAAGCCTTGGTATACCGGAGTACACCACAGAGAACACAGCAAGCAAGTGCATCTGAGGATGCCCCCCTTCGTGCCATCCCCAGCCGACACACTCCACCCCCTCGTGCTGCTCCTGTGGAGTGTCATTTGGTGCACCCGTTGCATGCTCTGTGGTACACCGGTGTACCCTCAATTATGTAGACTGACCCCGCCCCTCAGGCTCCCCCACCTCCTGTCTTACCGTGCACGGAAACCGTGGGCTGGGCAT
>NW_003308020.1:0-2688 GCF_000143455.1 Volvox carteri f. nagariensis | reverse complement strand
CGCTGTAAGAGCGCTTGAGAATGCTGTAAGAACGCTTAAGAATGGTGAGAGAACGGTGTAAGAACGCTTGAGAACGCTGTAAGAACGCTTAAGAATGGTGAGAGAACGGTGTAAGAACGCTTGAGAACGCTTTAAGAACGCTTAAGAATGGTGAGAGAACGGTGTAAGAACGCTTGAGAACGCTTTAAGAACGCTTAAGAATGGTGAGAGAATGCTGTAAGAACGCTTGAGAACGCTTTAAGAACGCTTAAGAATGGTGAGAGAATGCTGTAAGAACGCTTGAGAACGCTTTAAGAACGCTTAAGAATGGTGAGAGAACGGTGTAAGAACGCTTGAGAACACTGTAAGAACGCTTAAGAATGGTGAGAGAACGCTGTAAGAACGCTTGAGAACGCTTTAAGAACGCTTAAGAATGGTGAGAGAACGGTGTAAGAACGCTTGAGAACGCTTTAAGAACGCTTAAGAATGGTGAGAGAACGGTGTAAGAATGCTTGAGAGTGGTGAAAGATTGCTTAAGAATGCGTGAGAAAATGGTTTGAGAATGTCCTTGAGAACGGGTAAGATCGCTGAGAACGCTTGAGATTCCCTGCAAAGAGCGCTCTCTTGAGATCGCTTAAGAACGCTTGAGAAGGCACAATCTTAAAACATGGCAGATAAGAGCGTTCTCAGAACGCTCTTAACAGCGGCATCTACTTGTGCTTTATATGGCTTAAGATCGCGTTGAGAGCGCTCTTAAAGCGGTTTCATTTTGGTAGGGGTATTTGATTAAATGGGAAGGTTACGACTCTAGTCATAATACCTATGAACCAGAGGAATCCCTTCGCCAGTCTACTCCCTTGGCGGAATCCATCGACGAATATGAACGCAAACTTGCGTCTAAGAAGCACCCTCAAGCCCCGGAAAAACCTAAGGGACGGAAAACTTCTAAGAAGAAGTAACGCTCCCGGGACGGTTCACTTCAGAGGGGGAAGACTGTAGCAGGCTACATTTCCCTTAGAATATTTCAACAATTACTTTTAACAATAACTGTTAATTCGTTAACGATTCGTCTCAAGTTTCGTACATGTTACGAGCTTCGTCACATGTACCGAACATGGCGGTTGTTCGTAAGTGAACCTAACGGGCTGGGGCCCCGGGCCCCACCAACATTATCCTAGTACGGCAAGTCCGTGGTAGGGAATCTCCGGCAGGTAGGCCGAGATATAAGCTACCCGGGCGGGGTGCTCTGGCCAGACACTGACGTATCACATTACTAGGTGTTCGGAGTTCAAGACTCTGCTGCCGCCGTCTCTGATTGTGTTCGTACGCGTCTATGTACACTAGTGCTTGCCGCTTGGTTGGACTTCTTCCCACTCCGGCGAGGACTGTAAACTCTACGCTTCCGCTAAGTCAGTCGACCCGCCAGGTGAGCGACTGCTACAGACCGGGATCAGCGGTCCAACATTGCTATCCATTTTCTTCGGAGCCCCGGCTCTAATATTCCCCCGTCTGCTCGGCTTTGGGACGACTCACCTGAGCAAGACGACACTCAACCAGCTTCCATGTTGACGGCCGAGGCATCAATACAGTGGCCTGAGACGCCCACACCACAAGGGCAGATATCGCCTGCGGCTATCAGTAGAGGCTCCGCGCCTGAGACCATTGATTCACCTGTGGGAAGCAGCGGAGAGTTCAGTGATGGTGATTCAACAACCCGTGGGAACATGGACATGGAACACATCATCGACATCCTTGTACGGCAAGCACTTAGGTCAGACGAGATTCCGTCGGAAAGTGCCTCCAGCGGTGAATGGGCTGCGGATGCATGGAGTACCGACAGCGTCACCAGTTCTGGCACTGAAGAGGCTTGGGCAAATGTCTGGCCTGGAGATGTGTCTGAGTACGACAACGACTCGCACTCTGGTCCTGGACCGCCAATATCGACCCCTGCGGATCCGTTCCGTTCTTTTCCTGAAACTATTCCTGTCTTGAGCTCTCAAGAGCTCCTGTTACCACGACTGCTAACTGAGGAGCGTATTTCTGTTACCCACAACCATGCTGCAGCAGCACAGTTTGATGCGAATATGCCAGCTGCCCTTGCCCCAGAGGCTTGGATCATGACGGACATTTGGAGGAGGCTCATTTTCGCGTGTTGGTAGCCCGTGCGGTTCGGCCAGTCAAGAGCCCTACCCCTGCGCTACACGAGTTGCTAAGCAACAAAGTAAACACCGATCTTCAGTACCCTGAACACCAGCAGCTGGTCACATGTTTGACTGACAGCTTTGACATGTTCACCTTAACCAACCGAGAGCTAGGGCTTACGTCCTGGGTGTCCATGAAGGTGGACATGGGAGATCATCCTCCTATCGTGCAGAATCCTTACCGTCTGTCACGGACGGAGAAAGCCACCGTTGATGCTGAGATGCGGCAGATACTACAGGACGGGATTATCGAACTGGTCAACAGTCCTTGGGTGTCTCCAGTCGTAGTCGTCCCCAAGAAAAACGGAGAACTCCGGCCCTGTGTGGATATGCGGAGGGTCAACGATGTCACTAAGGACATTCGGTTTCCGATAGGCCACATCCAGGATAGATTAGATATTGCTGCACCTCCAGGTGGCGAGACTCGTTACTACTCCAGCCTGGACTTGAAGTCAGGCTACTGGCAAGTCCCGATGGCGGATGAGGCTTCTAAGGAGCGTACGGCATA
>NW_003308019.1:6049-7842 GCF_000143455.1 Volvox carteri f. nagariensis | reverse complement strand
ATCCCCAAAGTGGAGCTGCTGTGGATTGGCCAATTAAACCAACAGCAGGCGCAACCTGCAACCCAGGCCGGACCCCAATCAGCTGCCCCTCAGCAGGAGTCAATAGGAGGTCTCAAGGTGGTGACCACCACCCTGAACCTGCCGATTGACAACCAGCCATCCCCGCCACAGCCCGACTGGATGAAGAGACCCGGGGAAGCCAAGCGGCGACTGCAGCGGCTCTCCCGCTTCCCGCTATCAGCATTCGGTCGAGCCACAGCGGCATCAGTGTACGGAATGCAGACAGTCACCTGGCACATGGAGCATGGTGGGCCGCCCCCCAACCGTACGCTGGACGAAATAGAACGCCTAACGGCCCGCCTAGTCGACCGGCAGCAGGGCCCAGAAGACCCCGGCCGCCGCTTGACAGGGGTGCCTAAGGATCTCTTGACCGGCCACCCGTCGGCTGGAGGCTTTGGCCTGCTGCCCCTCCAGCAACACATCCAGGCTCGGCATGCGGTATGGGCTGTGCGCTTCATCATAGCGGCCCTCGGGCTATCTAACGCGTCATGTGGGCCAGGGACAGGTGGAGCTGCAGGAACCACAGGTGGTACCGGGGGGCACGGGAGAGCAGATGGTGGTCTCCATCCCTGGGTCCGGACGCTCTCCGCCTATATGCTGCTCACCCACCCCGCCTTCCAACCGTGGGCCCTGACGACCGCCAGCCAAGCCGGGCCCCGACTCGGCGGCAGCGATCTACCCACGGATATCAGCCGGATTGTGGGCGCCCTGGGACACCTACCACCGCTCCGGGATATCGAGACCAACCCCCTGTCCCCCGGACCGTGGTGCTGGGCAACCGCGTTGTGGGGTAACCCGTTGCTCCCCAATACCAGCGAGGCAGACCCAGACAGCTTGAACCGCCGCCCGGGCCTGGAGGCGCACTTCGTGGGGATCGCTACATGCAGGAAACTGCAAACGGTTGGCGACCTAGTGCGGATCTGGGACCTAGTGGTGCATACTCGAGTGGCCTCCCTCCCCAGGTCGACCTGGCCCGCATGGGTCAGGACACACCTCGACCCGTCAACCCCAGCGCCCACGCGGGACAGGTCAGCGACCCTGGCAGCCCTTAAGACGCTACATGGCGCTATCAACCCGGCCTGGCTCGAAGCTGCAAGAGCAGTGGAAACCCAACAGCAACAGCAACCCCAGCCGCAGGCACAGCTGCAGCCACAGCCGCAGTCACAGCCACAGCCGCAGCCACAGCCGCAGATACAGCCACAACAGCTGCAAACACAACCACAGCTACAGACACAACATCAGCCGCAGCCGCAACAGCAGCAACAGCCGCAGCAGCAGCTACAGACGCAGCCGCATGAGCAGCAACCCCAACAGCAGCAGCCAGAGATGCCAACGCCGGGGGACATGACGGCTCCAAGCACCCCCAACAGCACTCAGGCAATGGCTATGATCCTAAAGCGGGTCGGATGGCAGATACCGGGCGGCACAACAAACGTCCCACTCACACGCCTGACGGTCCGCCTAGCGACACAACTGCAATGCGGGGCCACGGAGGAGAAACGGGGACGCTTGATGGCAGCATTTGTGCAAGAAGCGTTGGACCCGCAGGAAACGGCACCTTCCTCCTCAGCGGAAACAAGCCGCTTCAGGGCGACGCAAGCCCGCTTGTGGTCGGGGGTGCGGTGGGAGAACGAGAACAAAGAAACGCTGTGGCGGCTTGCCGTGGACGGCATCCCCCTGCCCGGCAACACGCACCTGGCCCGCATGGTGCCTGAGCGCTGTGGGTGTGGAGG
>NW_003308019.1:0-1434 GCF_000143455.1 Volvox carteri f. nagariensis | reverse complement strand
CCCCGTACGGGGCCCGTAAGTTTTTGGCCTTTTTTCGGTATCCCCGTCAGGGCCCGTAGGACTTTTCGGTGGCTCCCGTAAGGATTTTGGGGCGCGAAGCGCCCCGTACGGGGCCGCCCCCGGACCGGCCGAAGGCCGGTTATGGTGGCTCCCGTAAGGATTTTAAGGATTTATAAGAGGCCGTACGGGGCCCTGTAGGGGAGAGGACGGACCATATAAAGGATAAGGCCACACACTTGATTCACTACTTCGTGTGGGGATGTTGGGACCTGCTGCTGATACCGGGGCGAAGCCACTGATTGATCAGGCTGCTGAGATCTACTCGCGTAAGGGTTATACAGGCATTATTCACAAGTTGTTTTCTGACGTTGGCAAAATTAATTTGAATCCATACGGAGAGGATGATAATGAGGACGTTGCGACTGACCCAGAGATTGAAGTACTGGTACAAGCAACATACCCCGCTAGTGACGATGAGGCTTTTAGTGACAGTGACTACGAGACCGACGTAGAACGAGATACCGATGAGTCGTGCGTGGATGAGGATTTTGATGAGGAGGAGGACGAGAAAGAGGAGCAGAAGGGATGGGCGGCCGCAGCGGCCAAGGCGCTTGGCTTTCGCTGAGTGTGCCGTGTCCCCGTGTGTAATGGTTCACGGGAAAATAACGAAAATAACGATTTACAGGGCAAAAAAAAGCAAAACGTCACTTTCCACAGCGTTTCAGCCAAGGACAGTGCCCCCCTAAAGGTTTTGCGGGGGTTACGGGGGCCCCCGTAAGGTTTTCGGCCGGTACAGGAGCCTGGTACGGGGGCCCCTCCGTAAGGAAAATTTGGGGGTACGGGGGAGCCCGCAAGTTTCAGGAAGGTCAGTGTCGAACCCTGATGTACACCCAGCAAAACTGCAAGCCGAAGAATGGAAAAATGGCCTAACGGATGGCTACCCACACACCCCTGGAGCGGTCGCTGACGTCTACGCCCTGAATCTCTTATCTGTGTCCGGTACTGCTTACCTAATTCCGAACTCGTCTGGCCCCATCTCCTCCCCGGGCAGCCGCTCCAACAGACTCCAGCCGCATCGCACTGGTTCCAGCTCCCATGCACTGCTCGTACATTGACACTAACCCTACTGAATCCCCCTTCCCCCTCCCCTCCCCTTTCCCTTCCCCGCCCCACTTCCCAGATCCCTACGCCACCAGGCCACACCGACCCACCTAACCCGAAACAGACATACATACATGCATACCTGTGTATAGCATGTCGCACCCGGGCCGCAAGCTCCCCAAGGACCATCTGTGAAGCACGCACACCGTCCACACGTGCCGTCCACGCGGCATTGCCCAACAGGCCCGCGGGCAGCGGGGGTTGAACCCGGGGTCGCATGTTGACCGCTACCAGGAAAAACATGGGGCGGCGGCGCCGCAGGGGAATCGCGTG
>NW_003308018.1:4371-7904 GCF_000143455.1 Volvox carteri f. nagariensis | reverse complement strand
ATTTAAAGTCCAATTATATTGTTGCTTTATGTTTTTATCGAATCCAATTTTTAATTCTCTTTTTGATTCAGATTTTCCTAATTCACTCTAAAATTCGCTCAAAAAAGTGGATTTCTTGGTGGCCTTCAGGTGGTGACCCACACGGCCCCCGCGTTCTTCACTTTCCACCTCGGCAACGCCTTCGAGCGCCCGTCTGGAACCAGCTCCGGAACCGAAATTTGCCTGGATTTTAGTGTGTACGATGACCCTGAGATCATTAACGATCTGTCCCTGGATCGTCTTAAAGCCTTCCCGGGCAAAGGTGAGATGTATGCATGGATGGGTGGATGGGTGGCTGCTGGATGGTGGTCGGGGCGCGGGGGCTGCTGGTCCGTGTGTAGTGGCGGCGGTAGTACGGCAGCACTTGGATGAGACTTCATAAGGCCCATCCGACCCCGTTCCAGCAGTTGGCGCTTTTAAGACGCCGGCAGTTAAACCCTAACTAAGATTGATGTGCCTGCTGTGTTTGACAACTTCCCTTCTATGCAGAAAAGTGCAACATTTCTCTAAGACCTTGACATGGGCGCTTCTCGTGTGTGTGTGTGTGTGTGTGTGTGTGTGTGTGTGTGTGTGTGTGGAGGGGGGCAGTTTTTCTAAAACCCTCCCACATTCCCGTTCCACATCATTCCCACAATCCGACGCCTTTCAAATATGAAACCCTTGTTACACACGCACCATTCGTACACACGTTACATTTATGTGTGTGTGTGTTTCGCCGTCTCCCCTCGCCCGCGCCATCTAACCCCCCACCCATCCCGCATGACTTAAACATTGAAGACATATCACCCGGCCGGCTGAGGAGACTGGTCATTCCGTTGCGGGATGCGGCCAACCGACCGGTGGGTCCATCGTCATTGGCGGCTCCCGTGCCGCTGCTTACAGACGAGAACGCGTACGGCAATTTTTTCGAGTTCCCGGCCATCAACCCACGGTGAGGTCTTGAAAGGGTGAGGTAGCGGATTTGCACAACGTCATTTCTGTACGATAGTTGTACACCTGTACGGCGGGTCCCTGTACAGGTGTCGTACTGATTCTGGTGTCTGGGGGGTTGCAGGAAAACAGATGGAAGGAGTAGAAGGCGGAAGGACGGGGAGATGGACCTGTCTGCCCGTAACTTTATGTGAACGGTTTTATGTGACAGCTTAAAAACTAACGTGATAAGGCGCATTACATGTGACGGCGTTATATTTTTGGTGTATTATTGTGTAGGCTGTGGAGTCCCCCTTGGTGTTCATCAAGTCATGAGTCTGTCGCCCTTCATTCATTCATTCATTCATTCCTCTTGCTGCCTTTTTGCCTTTGACTCTGCAGATTCCGGGGGAAGCCGTACAGGTACATGTACGGCACCGCTGCCATACGACCGACCAATATGGGCAACGCGCTGGCTCGTCACGACCTGGAAAAAGGGAGCAGTTTTGTGTGTTCCATACCGGGAAGCATGCCAGGTGGGTTTTAGGGTTTTAGGGTTTTACTTGGGTTAAAATCCTGGCCCTGCTCTTTCCTGCCCTCCTAGAACGCGCGTTCTTTCCCTTCCCTTTCCTGCCAGCCCCAGCCCCAGCTCCACTTGGGAGCCGGCAGTTGGTCCTTCCCTTCGTGCATGTGATTCCCGTGTGAAGTCCGGGGGCCTGCTGACCGCGTACGAACGCGTTCTGGTTATCATAATCATAAGCGGTGCATCAGCATCAGGGAATATGTTGCTTCTTACCTCGTACCGCCGCATCCATTCGCATCCATGTTGTTTTTCCAACCACTGTATGTACCCTTCGTTTACCTGTTCACCTCCTGTTTTTCTGACGAACTTCTGTTTTTCCGGCAACGGCGGGAGATATTAGCTGCCACTCGACGAAACCCCCCACTTGCAGGGCAGCCCATTTTTGTGCCGCGACCCGACGGGTCAA
This sequence comes from Volvox carteri f. nagariensis, assembly GCF_000143455.1. Classification (NCBI taxonomy): domain Eukaryota; kingdom Viridiplantae; phylum Chlorophyta; class Chlorophyceae; order Chlamydomonadales; family Volvocaceae; genus Volvox; species Volvox carteri. Next base: position 5,967 of record NW_003308018.1, on the reverse strand, counting down.
CCGAGGATGACGGAGTGCTGCTGGCCCCGAAGATCATGCCGGGCGGGAGAAGCGTATTGTGTGTGTATGACGCAGCGGATATGAGCGGGCTGGCGAACGTGGACTTGCCGTTTAAGGTGCCGTACCGATTTCACGGCGCTTACGTGGCAGCGAAGGACTAAGCGTGCGTTTGGGGTCCTGGGTCCGCTTTGCGCCGATCGACACAATGTGAACCGGAACTTGTGAGGAACAAGGTGACTTGTTGTTAAATAAGTGGGAGAATTATATTACGTGCATTTCACGATCTCACAATTTAACGATATATATATAACAAAGAGGGGGGTTTTACCGTTTTCTGTTTTCCGGCTGATCCTGTATTTTCAGGGTTTCTTGTGCTGCCAAACCAATTTAAGAAAATCTCTTGATTGTGAACACGGCAGGTTGTGCATATGCATGAAAGCGGTGTAGGAAAAATAGTTTGCTGTCTGTGTATTTGTCTTGTTGCTAATGTGTGGGCTTTTGCGCTAAGTCCAAATAAAAGATAGGCTATTTATTTATGTTGAGATTGTTTGTCAAACCTTAGTCTGCGGCTGTGCTGCTTGTTGGAGTCTGACAGTCTGCTGGTGTCCTGCGGTTTCATCATCAAGTCGCCGCTGTCACCCGCCAAGGATGGCCACACGGCCGTTTGCGTCTTTGTCGACATTTGTTGACAAAATTCGTCATGTTCGTCGTGCCGACGCACGACCAAATCACTATGATCCTTCAGATCGCATAAATCTTGCGTGATGAAATATCTCACCTGCGAACATGGCTCTGTATCGACTGACTTCCTACCGTCAGATCGTGACCCGCGGTTCACTGTGTAAGCAATGTGCAACACAGCCCAGCAACTGCACTTCAAAAAACAGCAGCTCTCCACGTCGTTCCACCCTCACCACTTTAGGAAAAAAGTATTAACAGTAAAAGAGAAGGAGCAAGATTTGGAGGTAACATAGACGAAGTTGGTAGCAATAGGTTAGAGTTGTTGGGCTACTATAGTTGCTACCATGGTTGCTACCTGGGTAAGTGGAAGTGTTTTTTATAAAAGGGTAGCTGGTTCTTATAAAAACGGATGGACTAACTGAGCGAACAGTGAATCACGTCCTGCAAGAGATTCTACGCAATTATGTAGGGGGCCGGAACTCACCGACTTGCTGGGGGCCGAACACTGGGGCCGAACACCTACACACACACACACAGCGGATGGCGGAATTCTCGCCATCAAATCACAACAGCAAATGTGAAGCCACGGGCTACATGCCCTTCTACCTTGTGTATGGCTGCCGTCCACGAATGCCGGACGACTACGGCCTTCCACTCAAAATGAAACAACACCCTTGCCCAGTCGACAAACTCGCTGACACCCTCCACGCTGTCTCGAAAAGGCCCCAAAAGCCGCCCTACATGCCGCTCAACAACGGCAGGCTTAGCATGCCAACTAGTATCACCGACCAGCACACTTCCAAGTCGTGCAGGGGTTGTGAACCGAGGTATGAACTTGCCACACGTCCTTTGGCATTAGGTGCGTTCCCTGGCATTATGTTCTTAGAGTTGAGCAGGACATCCTAAAAACATAAT
>NW_003308018.1:1056-2253 GCF_000143455.1 Volvox carteri f. nagariensis | reverse complement strand
GTGCAAAGTTCTTGCCGACTCCGGTGCCAATTGCGGCCGGGTTGCCGACGGCTTCATTTCTCTCGAAGCTGTCCGCAGGATGGCTCTTTCTGTCCGTCCTTGCACTATCTCTACTGTTCGCGTCGCGAATGGAACTCACGAGCTTATCAATGGCTCGATTACCGCTAAGCTCCGTATAGGCTCCTTTCATGAAACAGTCACACTACTTGTTTTAAAGCAAGGTGTTCCAGGTGTTGAAATTATTCTCGCTGATGACTGGTTGGAGCGCAAGAAAGCGAAAATGTGTTGGGAATCACACACGCTTACAGTACGGAAAGCTACCGGCGATACCGTTGTCCTGAGGCCTTCCTTTTGGTCTTCAGCAGACGACGACGATCACTTAGATGGTATTGCCATCATGAATTACGTTACCGCCACTCTCTATGCTGCGAGTACGGTGGAAACGATGTCAGCTAAAGCAGCTGCACGGAGGATTGCCAAAGGCGCACGAAGCTATTTAATGCTTGTGCAATCTGAGCTCATTTCTGAATCCTCGGCGTCTGCGGAGACACTTCCTCCCGACACCGACATAATCCCCGAAGCAACATTGCAAGGGTTGCTTGACGAATACAAGGACGTATTCGAAGAGCTCAAAGGCCTTCCTCCAGATCGCGAAGTAGGTCATACGATTCCACTAGTGGAAGGGGCTGTACCGCCCGCTAAACGATCGTACCGGTTGACTCAATTAGAGCGCCAAGAGGTCCGCAAACAGGTCACCGAATTGTTGAGTAAGGGCTACATAGAACCCTCTACTTCTCCTTACGGTGCACCCGTTATCTTTGTGGAAAAAGCTAACGGTCAGGGCCTTCGCATGGTCTTGGATTACCGTGCGTTAAACAAAATCACGATCAAGCGGCGGTATCCTATGCCAAACATTACTGACCTCTTCGATCAACTCCAAGGGGCTAAGATATTAAGTTCCCTGGACTTACAGCAGGGCTACAACCAAATTCGCATTACACCAGAGGATGTTGCGAAAACGGCCTTTATCGCTCCGGGAATGGGCCAATACCAGTTCAAAGTGCTGTGCTTTGGACTCACAAACGCCCCTGCTACGTTCCAAGCGGTGATGAATCGGATCTTCGCCGAACACATTGGCAAATTTGTGCTGGTGTACTTGGACGACATTCTGGTCTTCAGTAAGACCAAGGCCGAGCA
>NW_003308018.1:0-1006 GCF_000143455.1 Volvox carteri f. nagariensis | reverse complement strand
CAAGCTCGATGGTTGGAACGATTGTCTCGATTCCAGTTCACTTGGGAGTACCGACCCGGACGGATTAATGTCGCAGACCCTATTAGTCGGGTTCACGACACGGTGCTTAATGTGCTTACGGCCTCGCTGGCGGACAGCGACTTGGGACACCGAATCAAAAGCGGGTACGACGGTGATCCAAACCTTGCTAAATCAAGAGTAGCCAAGCTGCAGTTAAAACGAAGGAATGGGTTCTGGTATCGGGGAAACCAGATCTATGTCCCTCATAACGCTGAACTGCGAAGAGCCATCTTGACCGAGTATCATGATGTCCCTTACGCAGGCCACCGCGGTATAGACCGCACCAAACAAGCGATCGCACAATCATATTGGTGGCCAGGGCTTGACTCTGACGTTAAAGAACACGTCAAATCATGTCCCCAATGTCAGCGTAACAAACCAACAAATGCTAAGCCGGGTGGATTACTGCAGCCCCTTCCCATTCCAACGGAGGTGTGGGAAAGCGTGACAATGGATTTGGTTACGCAGCTACCGACATCCCGCAATGGGCACGATGCGATTGTAGTGTTCGTGGACCGGCTGAGCAAAATGACGCACTTTGCTCCCACACACACAACCGCTACAGCTGAAGATGTAGCTCGCCTCTTTGTGGCTACCGTCTTCAGGCAGCACGGCCTTCCAAAGAACATTATTTCAGACCGGGACTCTCGCTTCACAAGTAATTTCTGGAAGGAAACATTTCGCCTGTTGGGCACCCACCTCTATATGAGCACAGCTTTTCACCCGCAAACAGACGGGCAAACGGAACGCATGAATCGCGTTCTGGAAGAGACACTCAGGCACTACATCTCACCCACTCAAGATGATTGGGATGAGCATTTGCCACTGATTGAGTTTGCCATAAACAACTCAAAACAGAAGGCAACGGGGACAACTCCGTTTTCCCTGAATGGTGTTCGACAACCACGTGTGCCGGTTGACCTTCACCTCAAAACCAAGGTGCCGC
>NW_003308017.1:6929-7713 GCF_000143455.1 Volvox carteri f. nagariensis | reverse complement strand
GCACGTCGGGGCTGACGATGCGCTGTGCCTCCGGATCCATGTTGGGACCAACGGTGCGCGCTCCAGGTGCAGGAGTGGGTGAAGTGCGCGGTAAGATGCGGCGCCCACTGTCTACGGCATTGGGCTGCTGCTCTCGCCGACGTGTGCGCCTGTGCTGAAACTGGCTGTAGAGGCGCTGATACTCCTCCTCTGCCGCCTCGTCCGACATGCCATATAGATGCATGCGCATGTCAGGTGGCCAGGCACAGCTGACGTCTCGCACTCCAGGTGGTGGCATGGGCCGCGCGACAAGGCCACCCTGCTGGGTGAGCCGCTGTGTCTCTTGCTTGCACGCCATCATGTGCTGGCGTGTTTTGACGTGGTTGATAATATTCTCGATGTTGCCAGTCTTAGCACCGATGAACCACCCCCTGATGCCGCCGCTGATGCAGCATGCATATGGGTCTATACCGCCAAGCTCTGACCAGTTTGTTTTGAACTCGCCTATACAGGGTTGTAAAACAAGGGGGGCATATCTGTTGTCATATGGTATGATGTTTCATAGACGTCGGTATGTATAACATTATGCAATTGGGTGGGTGGGGTGAGGTGGGTTCCTCCTTTCTAGGTTGCCCACTCTTCCCTACCACACATCTCACGTCGCCACTTACCAGTAGCACCACGCGACTTGACGCGNGGTGGCACATCCTCTGCTTCGGTGATGCCGGCTGGTGCACTCATCGGGACCACAGTTCCGCCGCGTCCTCGACGGTGCCAGTCTCCGCGTCCCTGTGTCCCTGATCCT
>NW_003308017.1:4026-5579 GCF_000143455.1 Volvox carteri f. nagariensis | reverse complement strand
TGCCTGACAAATGTTAACCCACATGGGAATCCTGACATGGCGCCACAGGCGGATACATTCTTCCGGGATAATCAGCTTCCAGCATACGGCGAAATCGACTCCATCCGGTCCGTTGTCTGCAGTTTCTCCTCCGCAGCTGGACGGCCGTGTGCCGCGTGTCTGGCCCTCAACAGAAATCACCAATTGAAGCGTTCAGCCGACGCTGCTTCACTGCGAGTCGCTGCGACACAGCTAGTCGCGACAGACCCACGTGTCATTGTCCCCTTCCGTTCTGCCGAGGGACTTGAGCGTGTGGGACATGTTGAGCTCAAGGCGGTCACATCCGCGGGCAGATCGAATAGCGCTGGACAGGGAGATTAAGCGGCGGACATCCCTTTTCCAGGCTGATAGAGTGAGGCTACAGGCATACGCTCGGTCCGACTGCTCGAAACATCACAACAACGAGGTATGATGCAGTGTCGGCATGCGTGAGTAGTGTAGGCTGGCGTGCGCGTACACATGCCTTGACTTGTTAACCATCGGACATCGATTGACATTCAGGACTCGTTGACGGCACAATTCAACAGTTGCTGCGGGGTATCATCCGGGGTCTCAGCGTCAAAGGACAACAACGCCAGCCGGAGGAGGTAGCTTTTTACATTGCCCCTTGCAGTGACGTGGGTGTCCGTGCTCCAACCTGTCATTGACCAAATGCACATTGGCTGGCGCCTAAGGTACGCGGGCCTGCTGTGGGGTACATTAAAAGCCAGGAGCATGGCCATGCGTTCACGGGCGAATGACTGGTACCAAATAGGATCAGCAATGTCGACGCTGTAACACATGCTGCAGGCGCCAGCTCATCAACCCCCGGAAGATGATGATGATCGGGCCATACCTCATCAGCTTCCCTGCACTGCGCGCGCTGAGCAAGCGCATGCCCCATGTCAACATCTCGTCCCAGGATCTCAACTACAAGGACAAACAGAACCAGCGCGCCACTCTCAAGTAGGCTCTATCCAACCTGGAATTAGGTACAGACTGGTTTGTGGCTGACTTACCGCCATTCACTGACAGACAGGTTGGCCGACCTCGACATGGATCCCTCAACTGGAAGCGTCAAGGCAGTCAGTGTGCTGCGTGACGCACTGGAGACAGGTTCACACAGTCCGGTTGGCGGTGATGGTCCTATCGTTGACGGCTCGTATTATGCTACCTTCCTCTATGTGACGTTCATGCATTATTTAGTAGCTGGCGGCTGAAAAGGCCTCTCGAGATGCTGGTGGTCGTGCTATGTGTGTACCAGCTTACTGTGCTTACTGTGTACCAGCTACTACAGCTACTTTGTGCCGGGCCACACTACTGCAGGGCAGGCGCGTGTGCTTACATTTCTTTGTCTGCGTGAATGATTGGATGTATGAATGAATGGACGAATGANAGGTGTGGTTAACATGCCCTGGTTTGGTTCGGTTCGGGTGGTGGTATCTTTTTGAACACATGTAGTCTGGTCGAGTGCCGGGGGCCCTTAGCAGGACTGAAGCACAGTTCAAGACGAGGCGTGTGGATATGTCTGCTTG
>NW_003308017.1:1004-3917 GCF_000143455.1 Volvox carteri f. nagariensis | reverse complement strand
ACCGTGTCCCATATGGGGCAGGAAGTGGCAGGAGCCCCACACGCCTTGTTACCGTACAAGCATGTACGGATTTGAAACCAACAAACATACGAGAGATATTTGTAAGTGCTCCCCTTGTTTCGTAAAGTTCCTTCAACTTCCGCGATTCTGAATGCGTGCCTGAGAGTTTGGGGGCAGACCCTGCAATTGGTCTAGATTGCTCGGTAGAAGGGTTTAAATTGACACCTGGGACAAGTTGAATTGCCGGGACAGGCCCTTGAATTGGCCTGACAGGGATAAGAATTGGCCTGGCAGGGACATTCCGACAGTCAGAATTAGCCTGACAGGGATACGAATTAGCCTGGCGGGACATTCCGACAGTCAGAATTAGGCTGACAGGGTGCCGAATTGGCCTGGCAGGGACATTCGGACAGTCAGAATTAGCGTGTTCAGGGTGTCGAATTAGGGAAGCACGGGAATTGTGCGACCGGGGCAGTCAAAAGAATTGCTCTGCCCGACAGTTTGTCCTACCCTCTAACACAACGCACCCGCCACGCACACACGGCTCCATTGCCAGGTCTTCTCCTCTTTACACAGTGTATATAGCTTGCCTAGACTTCTATGATGATGTGGCTCTGCTGAAAAACACGAAAGCAGCTGGTTTGGGAGAGAAAGGTCGGAGTTGTACAGGCCTCCGTACGAGGTGAAGCACTTGCCAGGCGCACTCACAGGATGCTTCTTTTCTTTCCAACACATAAACAATTAATGATTGTTACAGTTCCGTTTTGACTTGTACCTGGCCCTGGTTAAATCCTCTTAACGAAGTCACCCTTTGGACGGCTCTTGCGCGTTTGATCTGATAATTTTCAAGAGCTCGTATTATAGTCAGTACCACTAGGTTGAAAAGCAGCCAGATTATGCTGACCAATTTGATGGCTGGTTGGGTGCGCCCCGGAACGACGGTTGTGCAGTTTTTGACCATGTTGCGAACGAACGCCGCGCTTGTGTTGCTAGATTGTCTTTCATCGGGAGCAGATGATGTTGCAGTTGCCGGGGTGAAGCTAAAGGAGCTTGTCAGGGCAATGGACGTGGACGAGGTTTCCGCTTTCGTGGACAAGGCGTGCAAGCTTGCACATGATGTTAAAATCAGCGCACCGTTCATCAAGGGAGCTTTGGAGGACCTTGCCAAGGATCTGCAGACGAATCTGACGACGGTCTCATCACTCAAGCAGGCAGTCAAAAATCAGGAGGATATGGTGGCGAGTCTCATAGCAGAGAAGAAAAGCCGCAACAAGCAAGTGCCCTTGGGGTAGGTTGCCTACATCCTGGATGAGGTGACAACTGATTTTGTCTTCAGCAGCGACAAGCTGCACCCTACTCAGCAAGACCACAAACAGCGAGCTGAAGGAAGAGCAGATGCAGTGCTGGCGTCAGTGTCGGTCCTACCTGTTTCAGCAGGGCAGGATGGTTTTAGACCTGGTGGGCATGTACCCGCTTGCCCACAGCCCCCAGCAGCAGCAGCAGCAGCTGCAGGAGACGACACTCGACATAATCGATGCATGGGTTCACGAGTATCACAGGGGTGACACCAGCATGCAGCATCCTGTGCCTACACATGTTTGTGGCCTTGTTGAGTAGGGTGCAGCTTGTCGCTGCTGAAGACAAAATCAGTTGTCACCTCATCCAGGATGTAGGCAACCTACCCCAAGGGCACTTGCTTGTTGCGGCTTTTCTTCTCTGCTATGAGACTCGCCACCATATGCATATCCTCCTGATTTTTGACTGCCTGCTTGAGTGATGAGACTGTCATCAGATTCGTCTGCAGATCCTTGGCAAGGTCCTCCAAAGCTCCCTTGATGAATGTTGCACTGATTAAATTTAACACCATGTGCAAGCTTGCACGCCTTGTCCACGAAAGCGGAAACCTTGTCCGTGTCCATTGCCCTGACAAGCTCCTTTAGCTTCACCCCGACAACTGCAACATCAGTGTTCATTCAAGACATGGTCCCAAATTTGGGACCATGCAGTTTTAACTGCACAACCACCGTTCTGGGGTGCACCCAACCAGCCATCAAATTGGCCAGCTCACAAGACTTGCCCACCAGGTCTGAAATTGTCCACTGCATCTGCATCTCCATCGGCACCAGCTTGTACAGCAGTTTCCAAGTTCACCCTGCCCAACAAGCCGCTCTGCAAAAGCCCAACCTCCTGCAGCATCATTGAAAACACATTTAATGAGCCTAAGCCCTCAAAGCATTGTAAGAGGATGCCAGTGATGGTGTAGCAAGCTACATTTACCTTAGAATATCTTTAAGCTATTAAAGCTTAATCACAGTAACGGTACGGTCCCGTATTTACGAACCATACTCGTTAACTGTACGAACTCACTTTCTGGTACGCTATCACAACCTAGCGTACGACACCAAGACTCCAGGAATGGAGATGGCGGCAGGTGGGCCGCATTTAAGCCACCCAGGTGAAGTGCTTCGGCCAGACACTTAACGTATCACTATACTAGTGTTCAGGGTTCAAGACCTTGCTGTCACCGTTCTCGACGTATGTCTTCGAATCCCGACTTCCCTTGTCTCTTCTCACGCCTAACGCTGGGTCGCCAATCGTGGACGAGACCCTCTACTTCCGCTAAAACAGCTAAGGTAAGAGACGGCTGTTACATTTTGGTATCGACGATCATTTGTTCGGTCCTCGCCTCACATTGCGCCGCAGCAGTTACTCGCCCATTGTCTGAGTCTTAGACTCGACTTTCTGGAAATGGTTCCTAAGCCTATAGCTAAGACTAAGGCTGTTTCTTTGAGCGATGCTAAGCACGTTCCTATTCCGCGACCGAAGTCTAAGACTACGGTGCAAATTCCTGCCGATGCTACAACCGCTTCGGACCCACTTCGTGTTGCGAAAATTAAAAAGCGCAAATTAAGG
>NW_003308017.1:0-855 GCF_000143455.1 Volvox carteri f. nagariensis | reverse complement strand
CTTTCCAGGCGGCCCTGGACTCCCTGACGATAGAGCCGGAGGTCACTTGGAGGAGGTCCGGAAACTTTGGGACACCGGTGCGGTGGAGAGCGGCCCTGGCGGTAGCGCTACAGACTCCGACTCCGCGCGGCCTGCGCTACAGCCCACGGGCAAAACGCCGCGTACCGAGGTGAGTACGCAGAAACACGTTCCGCTTCCCCCAAAATTTTCGGGAAAAAGGGATACGCATATTACTTGCACCCGATCGTGGTTCGAGTTCCTTTTGCAATACTTAGACTTAATGCAAATGGACCCGTTAGAGCACTTTGTCTACTTCGTATCGGGCAAAGCTCTAGTCTGGGCCACGGACATTTTCGGGGAGCACCGATCAGGCAAGAAGCTTTTGACGCGTGATTCTTTACGTGCTGCCTTTTTGTTGCAATATGGCGATACGCAACGCAACACGGCTATGGCCGCCCGCGATAGGTTGCATGCGAACGAACACGCCATGAAAGCAACTGAAACAGTGCCCGAATATACTCAACGTTTTCACGATATAATTCGTGAAGCGAAAGATATGAACCCTAGCGATCAAATCGGCTGGTACGTTAAGGGGTTACTACCACCTTTGCGCAGCCGGTGTGCGACAAGCGAAGAGGGCAAAGATTGGGACAGCTTAGATAAGCTAATCCTTTACGCTGTTGGGCAAGAGGTTCGATGGCAGTCGGGCAAAGACAAGCCTACCGTCCATGCAGTTAGCGCTGACCTTAATGCGATCACTGCTAAAAAGCCCTTCAATAAATTTAAGCATTCGTCCTCTGATCGCAATTCGCAGGGTTGGCAACCCGCCAATCGGCCCAAGGGGGATCCTCAGAT
>NW_003308016.1:2248-3018 GCF_000143455.1 Volvox carteri f. nagariensis | reverse complement strand
GTGCATTTCCCTCCCCGGCCGCCGCTGCGGATCTTCTCCTCTGGGCTTGCTGCCACCGCGACCTTTTTGCGGTGCATTTCCCTCCCCGGCCGCTGCTGTGGCTCTTCTCCTCTGGGCTTGCTGCCACCGCGACCTTTTTGCGGTGCATTTCCCTCCCCGGCCGCCGCTGTGGCCCTTCTCCTCTGGGCTTGCTGCCACCGCGACCTTTTTGCGGTGCATTTCCCTCCCCGGCCGCCGCTGCGGATCTTCTCCTCTGGGCTTGCTGCCACCGCGACCTTTTTGCGGTGCATTTCCCTCCCCGGCCACCGCTGTGGCTCTTCTCCTCTGGGCTTGCTGCCACCGCGACCTTTTTGCGGTGCATTTCCCTCCCCGGCCGCCGCTGTGGCTCTTCTCCTCTGGGCTTGCTGCCACCGCGACCTTTTTGCGGTGCATTTCCCTCCCCGGCCGCCGCTGCGGCTCTTCTCGTCTGGGCTTGCTGCCACCGCGACCTTTTTGCGGTGCATTTCCCTCCCCGGCCGCCGCTGCGGCTCTTCGTGCCCACCCACGCTACAGAAGTTCTGCTTTCAAACTACCGTGCACAAAAGAAAGATGAAAAGGGAGACATCCTTGCTCAAACCACGACATTCGTTGCAAACGGAAGGACTAGTTCAAAGCAGGAAAATAAGGGAGTCCAAAGATATGGAGGATCGGGTCGAGAAATATGGTTGTCATGGTGGAAGTTGTCCGTTGGAGATATGTTTGGTTGGAAGAGGTTGGCAGATGTTGATCCA
>NW_003308016.1:0-1649 GCF_000143455.1 Volvox carteri f. nagariensis | reverse complement strand
CCCCGTGTATGCTGCCCCCTTACCTATCCCCTCTGGCCGTTTCCCCCTTTATCACGCACCTCCTCTTCAGGTGCGGCTGGGGCATCAACCTGTGCGCCCCAGTGGCACCGAGCGGGCGTTGTTGATGATGGACCCGGCTGAGGTGGGTGCGGATGGGCTTGGGGTTTTGGTGCATGGGGTGTGCGTCGTGGGGACCAGCAGCGGTACCCTTGCTTGCAACTGTCACCTAATTATGTGTGTGTTAGTTGTGTCGTACTGCTAACCATATTTTGACTTCCCGCGCCCTTCCCCCGCCTTGTCCCTTTTCTTTCAGGTGCACTGCTGGGTGCAATTCTTCCGCACCCAGCTGCACCCAGCCGGGTGCCGCCGCTGCTGGCCAGTTGGCTAGCGGCGGCGGCGGCGGCGGCGGCATATAGCCGCAACTATCAACTGCTGTAAAGGCCATCGGCATCATGATCATCATGATCATCATCATCATCATCATCATCGTCATCATTATAATCATGGTCATCATCATCAGTTGCCGCCATTCTTGTTGGCTTGATAACTTGTTGGCTGCATGCAGCGCCAACTACGAGCAATGACCGAACGAATGGTGTCGTACAGTAAACGCCATACAGGCCGTATAACGGTTAATAATAAAAATATCAATAAGTGGCGAATACAGCAGTTCTGTAAACGATCGAGTGGTCAACGTTAATAATGACCAACGGTTTCGGTTGGACGGTCAAATGGAATCAATGCAGCACGAGGACTTGCGCAACTGAACTTCCAGTAATGGGCCCATGCAAAATGATCTGGGAGGTACCTGGGCGGATGCTGTCGGGGCCTGGGGTGGCCGGGCGCAGTGCGGTTTGGGGTTTTGCCTAGCACAATGCGACTTGGGGGCATGGCCTGGCACAATGCGACTTGGGGGCATGGCCTGGCATGATGTGATTGGGGGGCATGGCCTGGCATGATGTGATTGGGGGGCATGGCCTGGCATGATGTGATTGGGGGGCATGGCCTGGCATGATGCGATTAGGGGGCATGGCCTGGCATGATGCGGTTTGGGGGGCATGGCCTGGCATAATGCGGGTTTGGGGGACATGGCCTGGCATGATGCGGTTTGGGGGGCATGGCCTTGCACAACGCGATTTGGGGTGCATGGCCTGGCATGATGTGACTGGGGGGCATGGCCTGGCATGATGTGATTGGGGGGCATGGCCTGGCATGATGCGGGTTTGGGGGACATGGCCTGGCATGATGTGGTTCGGGGGACATGGCCTGGCATGATGCGGTTTGGGGGGCATGGCCTGGCATGATGCGGGTTTGGGGGACATGGCCTGGCATGATGCGGGTTGGGGGACATGGCCTGGCATGATGCGGTTTGGGGGACATGGCCTGGCACAATTTGGTTTGTGGGCTTGCATGGACGGATGTTCTTGTGGGGTTTCGTGGCATAATGCCGTTCGGAGGTTGCATTGACGAATTCGATTTGGGACGTACGTGAGGCGCCTTAGCACGGTATCGTGCACGGTAAGTCTGGGCCGCAAGCTTAGGGTTTTAACTGCTGTTCGCACTTAAATGCAACCGTTAGTCGTTGGAATCTCGCATGTTTAACCNGTGTCATCTTTACTTGTGCAGGGTCTCCTCTCCGCAGAGTTTGG
>NW_003308015.1:7381-8337 GCF_000143455.1 Volvox carteri f. nagariensis | reverse complement strand
GCCGACTCGGTAGGCTTGCCCGACCCACCGTTAGCCGTCTCGATAGAGAGAAGCTTTGCTGTGACGCTCGCCATGTCCAAATCGCCGTCGCGCATAAGTAATGTAGTCGTCACCACGCTGTACCGACTGGGTAGACCAACTAGCACGGTGTACGCCAGCTCGGAGTCGTTAACTACGTGGCCGACTCCCAATAAATCTGTTTGCAGCTGCCTTGCACGCGCAAAGTACATCGGAAGAGGTTCGCCGTCGACCATCTTAAAACGGCTGAATTCTTGACGTAAAGACACCTTGCGGGCGTTGTTGTTGGCAGCAAACATAGATCCCAAGGCGTCCCAGGCCTTCTTCGCGTTGGCAGCACCGGTAACCATCGGCAAATGATGATCCTTGACGTTCTTGATGAGCAGATTGATGACCTTCCGTGACTGTCGAATTTGCTCCTCGTTGCACGGCTCGGCGAGCAGGGATTGCTCAAGCCCAAGCTCCATGCACATCGCGCTAAACCGAATTTGCCAGGTAGAGTAGTTGTTGAGGTCCAGCGACTCATCAAGCTTGTCCTTAACCATTGTCGATGAGGGATAGAAATAACAATTGGGCGATAGCTGTCGGCGCTAACCGGGGCTCATAACCTATTGAAGAATTGGCGACGGTGACAGCTAACGCTAATTGTTATTCCGGAAGGATTGCCGGTGGCGAAGATATTTAGCACGATAAACTGTTACAAGTAATGTAAAGAGTATTGTTAGCGTTCGGCAGGACTTGAGGAGATTCCTGGTAGGAATACCGATCGTTGTGAGATAAACTAATAGGCGCAGTCACCGACCTAAATACCGGCGCTAGCGGAAAACTCGTACATTCCGCGATCTAACTGCACGTACATTCCGCGATCTCACTGCGCCGTCCAGACGGTGCCCTAATGTCTATCACTTAGCTACCGGATATGCATCGGTAGCCCCATA
>NW_003308015.1:6536-7331 GCF_000143455.1 Volvox carteri f. nagariensis | reverse complement strand
CATTGCAGTCCCATGCAGAAGACTGGCGGCGTGCGATGGATGAGGAGATCGCCGCTTAGATGGCCGACCATACCTGGGAGCTTAAGAAGCCGCCGCCTGGTACACGTTTACTGCCTTGTCGCTGGGTGTATAAGGTGAAGCATGATGCAGACGGTAATGTGGAGCGCTTTAAGGCGCGCTTAGTTGCCAAGGATTTCGAGCAACGCGAGGGGATTGATTATGGGGAGTTGTTTGCCCCTACCTCTCGTGGTTCGTCATTACGTGCTTTATTAGCAGTTGCCGCAGCGCGGAACATGACGGTGCATCAGCTCGATGTGTCTACTGCGTTTCTGAATGGTGAGCTGAAGGAGGAGTTGTGGATGGAGCAACCGCCTGGGTATGCATCCAGTGACCGGTCGCTTGCGTGCAAGCTGCAGAAATCGATTTACGGTTTGAAGCAGGCACCCCGTTGCTGGTATGAGAAACTATCAGCAGAGTTCGCCAATCTGGGTCTTTATCCTTCGAAGTCTGATCCGGCGATGTTTGTTAAGACTGACGAGCGTGGGGTTGTTATTGCTTTAGTGCACGTAGATGATACCATTGTTGCGTCGGAAGACCCGGAAATGGTCCGGGCAATTAAACCTGCAATTGCTAAGGTCTTCAAGGTGCGCGACCTTGGAGAAGCGAAGGTGTTTTGGGGCATGGAAATTAGGAGGGAGAAGTCGGGTGAGATAGTGTTGTCGCAGCATAGGTATATTACGCAGCTGTTGGAGCGTCATAGGATGATTGACGCCAAGCCGAGGTCTACCCCTTTGC
>NW_003308015.1:4991-6224 GCF_000143455.1 Volvox carteri f. nagariensis | reverse complement strand
CAGGCCTTCTTCGCGTTGGCAGCACCGGTAACCATCGGCAAATGATGATCCTTGACGTTCTTGATGAGCAGATTGATGACCTTCCGTGACTGTCGAATTTGCTCCTCGTTGCACGGCTCGGCGAGCAGGGATTGCTCAAGCCCAAGCTCCATGCACATCGCGCTAAACCGAATTTGCCAGGTAGAGTAGTTGTTGAGGTCCAGCGACTCATCAAGCTTGTCCTTAACCATTGTCGATGAGGGATAGAAATAACAATTGGGCGATAGCTGTCGGCGCTAACCGGGGCTCATAACCTATTGAAGAATTGGCGACGGTGACAGCTAACGCTAATTGTTATTCCGGAAGGATTGCCGGTGGCGAAGATATTTAGCACGATAAACTGTTACAAGTAATGTAAAGAGTATTGTTAGCGTTCGGCAGGACTTGAGGAGATTCCTGGTAGGAATACCGATCGTTGTGAGATAAACTAATAGGCGCAGTCACCGACCTAAATACCGGCGCTAGCGGAAAACTCGTACATTCCGCGATCTAACTGCACGTACATTCCGCGATCTCACTGCGCCGTCCAGACGGTGCCCTAATGTCTATCACTTAGCTACCGGATATGCATCGGTAGCCCCATAAGGTTCTGGGGTAAGTCTTCCCCATTAGTCAGGCGCAGACCCGGGGTCAAATCCCCTGGTCGACAACCACACGAGTTGGGAGAGGACCGTTTCCTCAACACTCCTCCTTGGTCGCTGTAAACGCAACAGCTGAAAGACCAGTATGGTCGTCAAGCAGGGTTGTCACGTAACGCGAACCACTAGGCGAAGGTTCAGGCATAGGTCCACACACATCCATGTGAATGAGCGCGAGAGGCTGCGCTGCCTTATGCCCAGATAACGGAAAAGGACCACGTGTATGTTTAGCAAGGACGCAAGTCTCACACACACACGTGCTGGCTGATTGTATGCTGTGTCGGTCAACATCAAATCCAGCTACCATATTATGACGCAGCAACGTCTCAAGGTTGCTGTATCCCAAGTGGCCATACCTTCGGTGCCAAAGTGCTGCACGTTCAGCTCCGATACCCACGGCAGCACACACTGCATCACCACCAGAAGGTATCCTGTTGTCTTCACGCTGCGTCCTCTTCAGAGCTCCCGTACCTCCACTGCTGTAGCAGACGGGATACAAGTCCCCATCCCGGTTTCCAGTCAGCACCAACTGGTTCTGTACGTATACTTTCGCCTG
>NW_003308015.1:3728-4941 GCF_000143455.1 Volvox carteri f. nagariensis | reverse complement strand
TTCGTTTGAGGAAGCAATTGCAAGTCCACATGCAGACGACTGGCGGCGTGCGATGGACGAGGAGATCGCCGCCCAGATGGCTAACAGTACTTGGGAGCTGAAGACGCCACCTCCTGGTACTCGTTTATCACCGTGTCGTTGGGTGTATAAGGTTAAGTACAACGATGACGGCATTGTGGAGCGTTTTAAGGCGCGATTGGTTGCGAAGGGTTTCGAGCAACGCGAGGGGATTGATTATGGGGAGTTGTTTGCCCCTACCTCACGTGGTTCGTCATTACGTGCTTTACTAGCAGTTGCCGCAGCGCGGAACATGACGGTACACCAGCTCGATGTGTCTACTGCATTTTTGAACGGCGAGTTGAAGGAGGAGTTGTGGATGCAGCAACCACCTGGGTATGAATCCAGTGACCGGTCGCTTGCGTGCAAGCTGGAGAGGTGTATTTACGGTTTGAAGCAGGCACCCCGTTGCTGGTATAAAAAGCTATCAGCAGAGTTCGCCAAGCTGGGTCTTTATCCTTCGAAGTCTGATCCGGCGATGTTTGTTAAGACGGACGAGCGTGGGGTTGTTATTGCTTTGGTGCACGTAGATGACACCATTGTTGCGTGAGAAGACCCGGATATGGTCCGGGCAATTAAAGCAGCCATTGTGAAGATCTTCAAGGTGCGTGACCTTGGAGAAGCGAAGGTGTTTTGGGGCATGGAGATTAGGAGGGTGAAGTCGGGTGAGATAGTGTTGTCGCAGCATAGGTAATTTGAGCAGCTGTTGGAGCGTCATAGGATGATTGATGCCAAGCCGAGGTCTACCCCTTTGCCTCCGGGATTTAGGTACACTCCTAAGGGGGACGGAGAGGAGCTGCTGGGCAATCCCACCGAGAATAGGGCTTTGGTGGGAGGATTGAACTATCTGGTGACGAACACGCGGCCTGACATTTCGTATGCATTGAGCGTTTTGTCCCGGCATATGGCCACACCTACGAAGACTGCCATGAACTTGGCCACTGGCGTTCTGTGTTACCTGGCGGGTACTCGCGAACTAGGATTGCGTTTTGGGGGTGTTGGCGGTGTTGCAATGTCCGGGTACAGTGATTCGGACTGGGCAGGAGACCCAGTTACGCGGCGTTCTACGTCCGGTTACGTATTCACTCTTAATGGGGCTGCAATTAGCTGGAGCAGCCAACTTCAACGTACTGTGGCGGCTTCTTCGGTGGAGGCC
>NW_003308015.1:2636-3678 GCF_000143455.1 Volvox carteri f. nagariensis | reverse complement strand
TCGATATGATTTTGGCGGTGGCCTCCTCGTCGACGTAGACCTTCTTGAAAGTGATGGCCTGTTTATCGTTGACGTTAGACCGAATCGTAAGCGTGCCAACTTCAGTCGGTCGAAGAGATTGTCCCTTTATGCCCATGATGTTGAAGCGCTCCCACGGCTCCAACAACCGCACGTTGAAAAGTTCTGAGCGGTCATACGTTATGTGGTGAGTGGCGGCTGAGTCCAGAAACCATTCCGTCGGACGATTGCTGTTGTATGCCACGAATGCTACCTGCCGCGGAACTCCTGGCCCCCTAGCTGATCCACTGGATCCTGGCTTGCTGCCGCTAGCTCCGCTGCCACTACCTCCGTTACCACTGTTGCTGTAGCCACCCTTGTAGCCAGAATTTGACGACTGCTTCAGCGCCTTAAGCTGCCTGCAGTCCTTAACCACGTGCCCAGGTTTATTACAGTAGTAGCAGATGACTTGCTTCCGACTATGTCCCGAGCTGTTGTTAGCCGGCCCCCGGCTACCATAACCAGAAGTAGAAGCGCCGAACGTCGAACCGCCGACAGACGCGAAGGCTGCCGACTCGGTAGGCTTGCCCGACCCACCGTTAGCCGTCTCAATAGAGAGAAGCTTTGCTGTGACGCTCGCCATGTCCAAATCGCCGTCGCGCATAAGTAATGTAGTCGTCACCACGCTGTACCGACTGGGTAGACCAACTAGCACGGTGTACGCCAGCTCAGAGTCGTTAACTACGTGGCCGACTCCCAATAAATCTGTTTGCAGCTGCCTTGCACGCGCAAAGTACATCGGAAGAGGTTCGCCGTCGACCATCTTAAAACGGCTGAATTCTTGACGTAGAGACACCTTGCGGGCGTTGTTGTTGGCAGCAAACATAGATCCCAAGGCGTCCCAGGCCTTCTTCGCGTTGGCAGCACCGGTAACCATCGGCAAATGATGATCCTTGACGTTCTTGATGAGCAGATTGATGACCTTCCGTGACTGTCGAATTTGCTCCTCGTTGCACGGCTCGGCGAGCAGGGATTGCTCAAGCCC
>NW_003308015.1:0-1413 GCF_000143455.1 Volvox carteri f. nagariensis | reverse complement strand
GATGGAGCAACCGCCTGGGTATGCATCCAGTGACCGGTCGCTTGCGTGCAAGCTGCAGAAGTCTATTTACGGGTTGAAGCAGGCACCCCGTTGCTGGTATGAAAAACTATCAGCAGAGTTCGCCAAACTAGGTCTTTATCCTTCGAAGTCTGATCCGGCGATGTTTGTTAAGACGGACGAGCGTGGGGTTGTTATTGCTTTGGTGCACGTAGATGATACAATTGTTGCGTCGGAAGACCCGGAAATGGTCCGGGCAATTAAAGCCGCAATTGCGAAGGTCTTCAAGGTGCGCGACCTTGGAGAAGCGAAGGTGTTTTGGGGCATGGAAATTAGGAGGGAGAAGTCGGGTGAGATAGTGTTGTCGCAGCATAGGTATATTGCGCAGCTGTTGGAGCGTCATAGGATGATTGACGCCAAGCCGAGGTCTACCCCTTTGCCTCCGGGCTTTAGGTACACTCCTAAGGGGGACGGAGAGGAGCTGCTGGGCAATCCCACCGAGTATAGGGCTTTGGTGGGAGAATTGAACTATCTGGCGACGAACACGCGGCCTGACATTTCATATGCATTGAGCGTTTTGTCCCGGCATATGGCCGCACCCACGAAGACTGCCATGAACTTAGCAACTGGCGTTCTGCGTTACCTGGCGGGGACTCGCGAACTAGGATTGCGTTTTGGGGGTGTTGGCGACGTTGCTATGTCCGGGTACAGTGATTCTGACTGGGCAGGAGACCCAGTTACGCGGCGTTCTACGTCCGGTTACGTATTCACTCTTAATGGGGCTGCGATTAGCTGGAGCAGCCAACTTCAACGTACTGTGGCGGCTTCGTCGGTGGAGGCTGAGTACCAAGCTACAGCGGCGGCTGTTCGTGAGGCTTTGTGGCTTCGCAAGCTGATGGTTGATTTGAGCTTGCCTGAGAGCGCGGTGAAAATCCAGATAGACTCCCAGGGGGCGCTTAGCTTGGGAAACAACCCGATTACGTCTGCTCGGTCGAAGCACATCGACGTGCAGCATCACATAGTGCGTGAGAGGGTGAATAGCGGTGAGGTGCAGTTGGAATACTGCCCTACGGAGTGGATGGTTGCGGATGTGCTAACGAAGGCTCTGGGCGAGGTGAAGTTCAAACGTTGCCGAGATGCTATGGGCCTTGTGTGAAGTGTGCAGATGAACTTGGTACTCGTTGGGATACGGCCCGAGGGGGCGTGTTGAGGAAACGGTCCTCTCCCAACTCGTGTGGTTGTCGACCAGGGGATTTGACCCCCGGGTCTGCGCCTGACTAATGGGGAAGACTTACCCCAGAACCTTATGGGGCTACCGATGCATATCCGGTAGCTAAGTGATAGACATTAGGGCACCGTCTGGTCGGCGCAGTGAGATCGCGGAATGTACGTGCAGTTAGATCGCGGAATGTACGA
>NW_003308014.1:6989-7900 GCF_000143455.1 Volvox carteri f. nagariensis | reverse complement strand
TGGATTCGGCGCCAATATCGCTGCCAATCAGCGATGCCGTAAGCACGTTCAGCACCACGTCGTGGACCCGACTGAGAGGGTCAGCAACGTTGATTCGTCCGGGTCGGTACTCCCATTTAAAGTCGAAACGTGAGAGGCGTTCCAACCAACGAGCTTGTCGTCGAGAGAGTTTATCGGCGCTTTGCTGATCTTGCAAATAGACCAGCGGTTGGTGATCGGTGACTAAAGTGACATCCGATGCACCCTCGAGGTAACAGCGCCACTCTTCAAGTGCTAGGACAGTTCCTAAACACTCTTGGTCCGTGGTCGTGTAGTTGTACTCAGCTCTGCTGAATTTAGAGCTTGTGTACGCGACTGGGCGGTCGTTCTGTAAAAGTACGGCGCCCGTGCCGTGTAACGACGCATCGGACCAGACAGTGAAGGGTTTGTCTAGTTCAGGGAGTTTTAATACTGGTGCGTTGGTTAAGGCAGACTTCACGCCCTCGAAGGAGCCTTGACAGTCCTTCGTCCAGTGGTAGGGCACCTTCGCACTGGTGAGTGACGTGAGGGGGGCCACGAGAGAAGAATATCCTTGGATAAATCTTCGAAAATAATTGGCTAAGCCAAGGAACGAACGCAGCTTTTGCAAGTCTGTCGGTATAGGCCATTCTTTAATGGTTTTGACCTGCTACGCTCGTCCACTTTCAGCCCCTCTCGGCTGACGACGTGACCCAGGAAATGCAGCTCGGTCTGGTTGAACTGGCATTTCGACATTTTTGCCTTANATTGGTGCTCTCTTAGCAAGGACAACACGGTACGGATGTGTTGTTCATGCTCGGCGGGGGTCTTACTGAAGACCAAAATATCGTCCAAGTACACTAGCACGAATTTGCCAATGTACGCAGCAAATATACGGTTCATTACTGCTTGGA
>NW_003308014.1:0-2051 GCF_000143455.1 Volvox carteri f. nagariensis | reverse complement strand
TATATATTGCATTCTCTATTGCATGGTATCTCGCCTGTAGCCAACAAAGATCGTATGAGCACAAACAACTTTGGCTGCCTCCATTCACCGAGCCCAAAGTCACATGAACACCTCTCGAGCTAAATCTACTCCAAAAAGGTACCGTGTATCTCATAATTTAATTCTGAGATGACGGCGTATGATATCTCGAACACCCAGCTTGTGTTACCATTTGCCCGCACGCCCTCCCCCCCCTCCCGGAGTGCCTATGCCCCGGAGTGGAAGTTGGCTAACGAACTACGGCGAGGCCAGGAACACCAATTGAGTTAATTATTGCTTTTCTTTATAGCTTAAATTTTGCACAAAGCGGTCATACTTTGGTAGATGGAAACTGCGGCTGCCGGACAGAGGTCACACATTTACCAAATGCCAAATGAACGGGCTACAGAAACTGCATAGCTAAAGAAAAGTTATTGCTTTAACTAGTTTAGCAAAGAGCTTCACGCGCGGGCACCTCCGATTTCGACCTCAGGTTGGCCGATGATGATGACAGGACTTCTCGCTTTGTACCCATCCAAAAGCACCGAAACGCATAGGACTGTTATGGAATCTAGCACATGCAAGACATTGCGTGGTCGACGTTAAGGGGGCGCATGATGCCCCGGCAGCGCTTTCTGGGCCTCCGGGAGCCCCAAAACGGATTGTCTAGGATCGATCCATTGCAGATAGATCGTAGGCGCTGGTCTGACGGTCATAGGGCTCATAGCAGCTGGATGGCTTTCAGACTGCCGGTCATGGGAACCCGGGAGGCGTGCTGTTGGTGCGGGGCAAACCAGGGCTGTCGGAGATGGATGGGTGCACCACCAATTGATATACACACAGGGACGTATTCTAATCGGGGCGCTCGGCGGTACTCCGCCTGGAGCAAGCAGGTTCAACTCCTGCCGTCCTGTTCCTTTCATCATCCTCCCACAAAGAGTCCCGGGGACCAGTCGGGTGGTTATGACGATGCGGTGGCGGCTGCGGTGGTGGCGGTGGCCGCTGGCTATCACGGTGCGCCCGTCACCGCTGCGGCAGCGGCAGCAGCGACGACCAGCCTGGCGGCGCAGCGCAGCAGTGTGGGCCCCGGGTGGGGCTTGTACGGGAGGGGATACGGCGGGGACCAGTCGGGTAGCTACTAAGGTGGCCATGGGGGTTTTACGACCAGTGACATGCATGGCCTGGGACTGCAGCTACCAGCTACATGGCGGGGTGACGAGTGGGGCGCTCTTGTTTGGTGGGCGAAACCCTGGAAGGGGTGCACCACGCACAGCAGGTCCCGGGTTACGGCAGTGGATCTCAGGATCGAGGTGTAGTGGTGACGGGATCAGCAATGTTGCCAATGTCGGCAATGTCTCCGAGTGGGGTTGTGGGCACGGAGGGGGGCGTAGGTGACACGTCCACAGCGGATTGGACAGGCGGGCTTTACTAAAATCTTAATTGGATACGGTGGGAGGGTGGTGAGCATGCCGATTGAAGCGGAGGCATGAGGACGACGGGCAGTGCTGGCTGACACGGACACAACACCGGTGCCAGCGGAACAATGTATGTGGGATGTGGCGGTTGGAAACAAGGAGTAGGCTCATGGCGGCTGCAATGAAACAAAGGACATGCGGACCCAGGCTGGGGACCTCCTGGCGGAGAAAGGCCCAAGACACGCTGTAACGGATTTTTTGGGTTTGCGCAACTTTGGGAGAAGAGAAAACAGGCGGGGCCTTCAGGCGTGGTTCAGTAGAGGGGGATTCCCCCGGCTGCCGCCGCGCACATCACGAGCCAGGATAGGTGTGCCAAGACCTCAAGCGGGGCTTACAAAGGGGGGACCATTGGGGGTCGGCCTATGGGTCCACGGTAATCATAATTCACTCATGGCTCTCAATGGCAAACGTGTAGGCCCGTGAGCTTAGCCATTTGCCTCATGCGAATAAACGAACAGGCTGTAATCCTGCGACTGCTCGCCTCTCTTTCACTCTACAAGGCGGCTCTTTCCTGCAATTGCGTGCTCTTACACTGGTCTTACGTGGTATAGTGCTACG
>NW_003308013.1:5790-6720 GCF_000143455.1 Volvox carteri f. nagariensis | reverse complement strand
TGACCTTCAGCAGGGACACGATGCTGCAGCCTTAGCACATTTGCTGTGCATGTCTGGAGCAGAGCCAATCCTTCCAGCAGCACCAATCCATCCAGCCTAACTGGATCATACCTTGTCACCTGCTGTTTGCCTTCCAGCTAATGCTATCATCTCGCCTTGCCATGCACGAAACTGCTACAGGCAGGCCCACACCTTCCATCCCTGCTTCTGGAAATCCAGGCATTCGTCCCCCCTCTCCCCCAGGATCAATAATATCTCCATCCTCCGGTAAGTCAGTCGCACGCTGCTCTATCTTGCATCGTCGCCAAGGAAGGGTAGTTGACATGTGTACATATAGTAGCCAAGCAAGCAAGCGGCTTGCAGGAGCTGATGCGATGCTACAAATCAGGGCCCGTTACCTCTCACATCACGCAATGTGATGGTCACATATCTTACAGCACATGTATGAGCTGCTCGATCGAAGACCGTGCGGATTTAGCTCAGTTGGGAGAGCGCTAGACTGAAGATCTAGAGGTCGCTAGTTCGATCCTAGCAATTCGCAGATTGTGCAGGTTTGCGGTCCATTGAACGGAAAGGAAAGTAGGTAACTAAGTTTGGCTTGACTCTTCTGCTCTGCGGATGTGTCGGACCAAACTGTGTTGCATATTTGCAACGGGCACAATGTAGCAGAAGCAGTAGTAAAACTCTGCTGTGAGCAACTGCATGCTGCTAAAACGCATTCTCTGATATTCCCCAACCCATCCATGCAACAGTATGAGCTCGCCAGGCCTAGGGGAATGTACATTAATAATCGTATCANACAGCTGAAGAGGGAAGTCAAAGCGTCATCTTTGACTACTCGCCTGGCAGTCCCTGTACCTTCGCCAATGTTTTGAGGCATCCTCATCCTTGTCAGCCATGCCAACGTTCTTGCTGACTTCCAGTGACTTT
>NW_003308013.1:2282-3091 GCF_000143455.1 Volvox carteri f. nagariensis | reverse complement strand
TTAGGCTTGTCAGATGTTTTCAGACTGTATTTTAGCTCTGTCTCACGGTGTTGATGGATAATGTCGTTTAGAACAAACATTCTTGAACGGTTTGTAACGAAATGTCCTGCCTTTTGCCTATTATTTGGCAAACCTACGTTTCAAGCAATATCATCAATCATGCATATTACCTCGCTTATTAGCAAGGCACTAATTGACTGGATGAAAATCTAGGCTGCTGTTCCAAAAGCACTACTGCTGCAGTGAATTTAGGCATGAAACGAATGGCACTACTTACATGGCGTAAGGTATCCATGTGCTTCACAGTTTAGCATACGAAGCACTACTGCATTTGAAAAGCAGTTCAACGCCAATATCTGCTTACAGCCACCAGCAGGCCCACAAGGTTGAATGATCTGCATCCTCTCTCTCGTGACCGAAACACAACGTGCTGCACCTAAAGTAGGCCCTGAGCTTAAGATAGAAGAAAACATGTTAATGTTCAAATTCAAGATCCTCCCTTCATATCCAGTGACCTGCTCCACCACATACAACCCGACGTTTTGCATGCAAACCCCACCTTCATGCCTGCTGCATACACAACCAAGCAACTGCTGGTCTATGAGAACGCAACATTGTAGCCTCCCTTGCCATTTCCTGCTCTCCTCAGCCAACCCTTGCCCCCCTTGACCTCTCTTGCTCTCCTCTGCCATCCCTTGCTCTCCTCTGTCCTCCTCTGCCATCCCTTGCGTTCCTCTGTTCTCCTCTGCCCTCCTCTGCCCTCCCTTGCCCTCCCTTGTTCTCCCTTGCCCTCCCTTGCCCTCCCTTGC
>NW_003308013.1:0-2009 GCF_000143455.1 Volvox carteri f. nagariensis | reverse complement strand
ATCCGCCTGTTTACCATCGCACCCATTGGGTGCGATGGTAGCCGCACCTCACATCCGCCTGTTTACCGTCGCACCCATTGGGTGCGATGGTAGCCGCGCCACACATCCGCCTGTTTACCATCGCACCCATTGGGTGCGATGGTAGCCGTACCGCACATCCGCCTGTTTACCGTCGCACCCATTGGGTGCGATGGTAGCCGTACCGCACATCCGCCTGTTTACCATCGCACCCATTGGGTGCGATGGTAGCCGCGCCACACATCCGCCTGTTTACCATCGCACCCATTGGGTGTGATGGTAGCCGCACCGCACATCCGCCTGTTTACCATCGCACCCATTGGGTGCAATGGTAGCCGCGCCACACATCCGCCTGTTTACCGTCACACCCATTGGGTGCGACGGTAGCCGCACCGCACATCCGCCTGTTTACCATCGCACCCATTGGGTGCGATGGTAGCCGTGCCACACATCTGCCTGTTTACCGTCGCACCCATTGGGTGCGATGGTAGCCGCACCGCACATCCGCCTGTTTACCGTCGCACCCATTGGGTGCGATGGTAGCCGTCCCGCGCCACACATCCGCCTGTTTACCGTCGCACCCATTGGGTGCGATGGTAGCCGTGCCACACATCCGCCTGTTTACCGTCGCACCCATTGGGTGCGGTGGTAGCCGTACCGCACATCCGCCTGTTTACCGTCGCACCCATTGGGTGCAATAGTAGCCGTACCTCACATCCGCCTGTTTACCATCGCACCCATTGGGTGTGATGGTAGCCGTACCTCACATCCGCCTGTTTACCATCGCACCCATTGGGTGCGATGGTAGCCGCGCCACACATCCACCTGTTTACCGTCGCACCCATTGGGTGCGATGGTAGCCGTACCGCACATCCGCCTGTTTACCGTCGCACCCATTGGGTGCGATAGTAGCCGCACCTCACATCCGCCTGTTTACCATCGCACCCATTGGGTGCGATGGTAGCCGCACCTCACATCCGCCTGTTTACCGTCGCACCCATTGGGTGCGATGGTAGCCGCGCCACACATCCGCCTGTTTACCATCGCACCCATTGGGTGCGATGGTAGCCGTACCGCACATCCGCCTGTTTACCGTCGCACCCATTGGGTGCGATGGTAGCCATACCGCACATCCGCCTGTTTACCATCGCACCCATTGGGTGCGGTGGTAGCCGTACCGCACATCCGCCTGTTTACCGTCGCACCCATTGGGTGCAATAGTAGCCGTACCTCACATCCGCCTGTTTACCATCGCACCCATTGGGTGTGATGGTAGCCGTACCTCACATCCGCCTGTTTACCATCGCACCCATTGGGTGCGATGGTAGCCGCGCCACACATCCACCTGTTTACCGTCGCACCCATTGGGTGCGATGGTAGCCGTACCGCACATCCGCCTGTTTACCGTCGCACCCATTGGGTGCGATAGTAGCCGCACCTCACATCCGCCTGTTTACCATCGCACCCATTGGGTGCGATGGTAGCCGCACCTCACATCCGCCTGTTTACCGTCGCACCCATTGGGTGCGATGGTAGCCGCGCCACACATCCGCCTGTTTACCATCGCACCCATTGGGTGCGATGGTAGCCGTACCGCACATCCGCCTGTTTACCGTCGCACCCATTGGGTGCGATGGTAGCCGTCCCGCGCCACACATCCGCCTGTTTACCGTCGCACCCATTGGGTGCGATGGTAGCCACGCCACACATCCGCCTGTTTACCGTCGCACCCATTGGGTGCGATGGTAGCCGTACCGCACATCCGCCTGTTTACCGTCGCACCCATTGGGTGCAATAGTAGCCGTACCTCACATCCGCCTGTTTACAATCGCACCCATTGGGTGCGATGGTAGCTGCCCCACACATCCGCCTGTTTACCATCGCACCCATTGGGTGCGATGGTAGCCGTGCCACACATCCGCCTGTTTACCGTCGCACCCATTGGGTGCGATAGTAGCTGTACCGCACATCCGCCTGTTTACCGTCGCACC
>NW_003308012.1:7077-8072 GCF_000143455.1 Volvox carteri f. nagariensis | reverse complement strand
TCGCCAAATTGTTATTTCTATCCTTCATCGAAAATGGTTAAGGACAAGCTTGATGAGTCGCTGGATCTCAACAACTACTCTACCTGGCAAATTCGGTTCAGCGCGTTGTGCATGGAGCTTGGGCTTGAGCAATCCCTGCTCGCCGAGCCGTGCAACGAGGAGCAAATTCGACAGTCAAAGAAGGTCATCAATCTGCTCATCAAGAACGTCAAGGATCACCACTTGCTGTTGAGGAAACGGTCCTCTCCCAACTCGTGTGGTTGTCGACCAGGGGATTTGACCCCGGGTCTGCGTCTAACTAATGGGGAAGACTTACCCCAGAACCTTATGGGGCTACCGATGCATATCCGGTAGCTAAGTGATAGACATTAGGGCACCGTCTGGACGGCGCAGTGAGATCGCGGAATGTACGTGCAGTTAGATCGCGGAATGTACGAGTTTTCCGCTAGCGCCGGTATTTAGGGCGGTGACTGCGCCTATTAGTTTATCTCACAACGATCGGTATTCCTACCAGGAATCTCCTCAAGTCCTGCCGAACGCTAACAATACTCTTTACATTACTTGTAACAGTATATCGTGCTAAATATCTTCGCCACCGGCAATCCTTCCGGAATAACAATTAGCGTTAGCTGTCACCGTCGCCAATTCTCCAATAGGTTATGAGCCCCGTTTAGCGCCGACAGTTATCGCCCAATTGTTATTTCTATCCCTCATCAACAATGGTTAAGGACAAGCTTGATGAGTCGCTGGATCTCAACAACTACTCTACCTGGCAAATTCGGTTCAGCGCGTTGTGCATGGAACTTGGGCTTGAGCAATCCCTGCTCGCCGAGCCGTGCAACGAGGAGCAAATTCGACAGTCACGGAAGGTCATCAATCTGCTCATCAAGAACGTCAAGGATCATCATTTGCCGATGGTTACCGGTGCTGCCAACGCGAAGAAGGCCTGGGACGCCTTGGGATCTATGTTTGCTGCCAACAACAACGCCCGCAAG
>NW_003308012.1:5702-6997 GCF_000143455.1 Volvox carteri f. nagariensis | reverse complement strand
TACATTACTTATGCGCGACGGCGATTTGGACATGGCGAGCGTCACAGCAAAGCTTCTCTCTATCGAGACGGCTAACGGTGGGTCGGGCAAGCCTACCGAGTCGGCAGCCTTCGCGTCTGTCGGCGGTTCGACGTTCGGCGCTTCTACTTCTGGTTATGGTAGCCGGGGGCCGGCTAACAACAGCTCGGGACATAGTCGGAAGCAAGTCATCTGCTACTACTGTAATAAACCTGGGCACGTGGTTAAGGACTGCAGGCAGCTTAAGGCGCTGAAGCAGTCGTCAAATTCTGGCTACAAGGGTGGCTACAGCAACAGTGGTAACGGAGGTAGTGGCTGCGGAGCTAGCGGCAGCAAGCCAGGATCCGGTGGATCAGCTAGGAGGCCAGGAGTTCCGCGGCAGGTAGCATTCGTGGCATACAACAGCAATCGTCCGACGGAATGGTTTCTGGACTCAGCCGCAACTCACCACATAACGTATGACCGCTCAGAACTTTCCAACGTGCGGTTATTGGAGCCATGGGAGCGCTTCAACATCATGGGCATCAAGGGACAGTCTCTTCGGCCGACTGAAGTTGGCACGCTTACGATTCGGTCTAACGTCAACGATAAACAGGCCATCACATTCAAGAAGGTCTACGTCGACGAGGAGGCCACCGCCAAAATCATATCGGTACGCATCATTGATGATCGTGGAGGCAGTGTGGTCTTCGGCGGCGGACAGGCGAAAGTATACGTACAGAACCAGTTGGTGCTGACTGGAAAGCGGGATGGGGACTTGTATCCCGTCTGCTACAGCAGTGGAGGTACGGGAGCTCTGAAGAGGACGCAGCGTGAAGACAACAGGATACCTTTTGGTGGTGATGCAGTGTGTGCTGCCGTGGGTATCGGAGCTGAACGTACTTTGGCAGCACTTTGGCAGCACTTTGGCACCGAAGGTATGGCCACTTGGGTTACAGCAACCTTGAGATGTTGCTGCGTCATAATATGGTAGCTGGATTTGATGTTGACCGACACAGCATACAATCAGCCAGCACGTGTGTGTGTGAGACTTGCGTCCTTGCTAAACATACACGTGGTCCTTTTCCGTTATCTGGGCATAAGGCAGCGCAGCCTCTCGCGCTCATTCACATGGATGTGTGTGGGCCTATGCCTGAACCTTCGCCTAGTGGTTCGCGTTACGTGACAACCCTGCTTGACGATCATACTGGTCTTTCAGCTGTTGCGTTTACAGCGACCAAGGAGGAGGTCTACCAGAAGATGGTGGTAATGATAGCGGAATTGGAGCGCGCTACTGG
>NW_003308012.1:0-3080 GCF_000143455.1 Volvox carteri f. nagariensis | reverse complement strand
GCCGGCTAACAACAGCTCGGGACATAGTCGGAAGCAAGTCATCTGCTACTACTGTAATAAACCTGGGCACGTGGTTAAGGACTGCAGGCAGCTTAAGGCGCTGAAGCAGTCGTCAAATTCTGGCTACAAGGGTGGCTACAGCAACAGTGGTAACGGAGGTAGTGGCAGCGGAGCTAGCGGCAGCAAGCCAGGATTCGGTGGATCAGCTAGGAGGCCAGGAGTTCCGCGGAAGGTAGCATTCGTGGCATACGACAGCAATCGTCCGACGGAATGGTTTCTGGACTCAGCCGCCACTCACCACATAACGTATGACCGCTCAGAACTTTTCAACGTGCGGTTGTTGGAGCCGTGGGAGCGCTTCAACATCATGGGCATCAAGGGACAATCTCTTCGACCGACTGAAGTTGGCACGCTTACGATTCGGTCTAACGTCAACGATAAACAGGCCATCACTTTCAAGAAGGTCTACGTCGACGAGGAAGCCACCGCCAAAATCATATCAGTACGCATCATTGATGATCGTGGAGGCAGTGTGGTCTTCGGCGGCGGACAGGCGAAAGTATACGTACAGAACCAATTGGTGCTGACTGGAAAGCGGGATGGGGACTTGTATCCCGTCTGCTACAGCAGTGGAGGTACGGGAGCTCTGAAGAGGACGCAGCATGAAGACAACAGGATACCTTCTGGTGGTGATGCAGTGTGTGCTGCCGTGGGTATCGGAGCTGAACGTGCAGCACTTTGGCACCGAAGGTATGGCCACTTGGGATACAGCAACCTTGAGACGTTGCTGCGTCATAATATGGTAGCTGGATTTGATGTTGACCGACACAGCATACAATCAGCCAGCATGTGTGTGTGTGAGACTTGCGTCCTTGCTAAACATACACGTGGTCCTTTTCCGTTATCTGGGCATAAGGCAGCGCAGCCTCTCGCGCTCATTCACATGGATGTGTGTGGGCCTATGCCTGAACCTTCGCCTAGTGGTTCGCGTTACGTGACAACCCTGCTTGACGACCATACTGGTCTTTCAGCTGTTGCGTTTACAGCGACCAAGGAGGAGGTCTACCAGAAGATGGTGGTTATGATAGCGAAACTGGAGCGCGCTACTGGCAGGCAGGTTAAGGAGGTGCGTACAGATCGTGGCGGGGAGTTCGTTAATACTCGCACGAAGGCCTATTTCGCTTCCAGGGGTATTCTACACGGAACTACTGTAGGCTACACCCCTGAGCAGAACGGAGCTGCAGAACGTTTAAATCGCACTCTTTTGGACAAGACTAGGGCTATGCTAGTTGAGTCTGGACTGCCTAAATCATTATGGGCGGAGGCGTTAGCGACAGCCAACTATCTTAGGAATGTGTCGCCAAGTGCTGGGTCAACCGTCACTCCGTACGAAGCTTTCTTTAACGTTCGTCCGAACGTCAGTCACCTGCGAGTCTTTGGATGCGTTGCCTACGTCCACGTACCCGACGTCAAGCACGACAAGTTCGACCCGGTGAGCAGGCGTGGAATACTTGTCGGATACGGGAACGGTGGACAGTATCGTGTACTATACGAGGACGGCATTATTGCCGTAGTTTCTAACGTTCGTTTTGATGAGTCTAATGTCGGCCGGCGGCGTAATGCCGGGGACTCCGACTATGAGTCCGATGCCGACGAGGAGGAGGAGTTTCGCACTAGTTTATCTGGTGAGGGATCGCTGCCTAGGGCTGGCGAAGGGACACCAGGTAGCACCGTCGGCGAGGGATCGCCGCATTTGGGTGGCGAGGGGGCGCCGGCTGGGGCTGGACCTTCCAGCAGTGCGAACGGGCAAGGAATCAATCAGCCTGATGTGGAAATGGCGGGAACTAGGTACCCAGTTAGAGAGCGTAAACGCCCTGGCGAATGGTGGCGAAACGAACCTGGTCGCACTGTCACTGGTCGCGTTAACGCTGCTTTCTCTGCTGGTATTCCTGAGCCTAATTCGTTTGAGGAAGCAATTGCAAGTCCACATGCAGACGACTGGCGGCGTGCGATGGACGAGGAGATCGCCGCCCAGATGGCTAATAGTACTTGGGAGCTGAAGAAGCCACCTCCTGGTACTCGTTTGTTGCCGTGTCGTTGGGTATATAAGGTTAAGTACAGCGATGACGGCAGCGTGGAGCGTTTTAAGGCGCGTTTAGTTGCCAAGGGTTTCGAGCAACGTGAGGGGATTGATTATGGGGAGTTGTTTGCCCCTACCTCTCGTGGTTCGTCATTGCGTGCTTTATTAGCAGTTGCCGCAGCCCGGAACATGACGGTACATCAGCTCGATGTGTCTACTGCGTTTCTGAATGGTGAGCTGAAGGAGTTGTGGATGGAGCAACCGCCTGGGTATGCATCCAGTGACCGGTCGCTTGCGTGCAAGCTGCAGAAGTCTATTTACGGTTTAAAGCAGGCACCCCGTTGCTGGTATGAAAAACTATCAGCAGAGTTCGCCAAGTTGGGTCTTTATCCTTCGAAGTCTGATCCGGCGATGTTCGTTAAGACTGACGAGCGTGGGGTTGTTATTGCTTTGGTGCACGTAGATGACACTATTGTTGCGTCGGAAGACCCGGAAATGGTCCGGGCAATTAAAGCCGCAATTGCAAAGGTCTTCAAGGTGCGCGACCTTGGAGAAGCGAAGGTGTTTTTGGGCATGGAAATTAGGAGGGAGAAGTCGGGTGAGATAGTGTTGTCACAGCATAGGTATATTGCGCAGCTGTTGGAGCGTCATAGGATGATTGACGCCAAGCCGAGGTCTACCCCCTTGCCTCCGGGCTTTAGGTACACTCCTAAGGGGGACGGAGAGGAGCTGCTGGGCAATCCCACCGAGTATAGGGCTTTGGTGGGAGAATTGAACTATCTGGCGACGAACACGCGGCCTGACATTTCATATCCATTGAGCGTTTTGTCCCGGCATATGGCCGCACCCACGAAGTGTGCCATGAACCTGGCAACTGGCGTTCTGCGTTACCTGGCGGGGACTCGCGAACTAGGATTGCGTTTTGGGGGTGTTGGCGATGTTGCTATGTCCGGGTACAGTGATTCGGACTGGGCAGGAGACCCAGTTACGCGGCGTTCTA
>NW_003308011.1:5766-7280 GCF_000143455.1 Volvox carteri f. nagariensis | reverse complement strand
GGAAGGAAGTGACTCGAAGTGACTCGATGGACAGGTGGAGAAGAGGACGACAGCTCCGCCGGCGGCTGCATCACCAGAGGCGACGCCGCCGCCGCTGTTGCCGCATTTGCGGCACTCGAATGACAAGTGGGAAGGAAGTGACTCGAAGTGACTCGATGGACAGGTGGAGAAGAGGACGACAGCTCCGCCGGCGGCTGCATCACCAGAGGCGACGCCGCCGCCGCTGTTGCCGCATTTGCGGCACTCGAATTACAAGTGGGAAGGAAGTGACTCGAAGTGACTCGATGGACAGGTGGAGAAGAGGACGACAGCTCCGCCGGCGGCTGCATCACCAGAGGCGACGCCGCCGCCGCTGTTGCCGCATTTGCGGCACTCGAATGACAAGTGGGAAGGAAGTGACTCGAAGTGACTCGATGGACAGGTGGAGAAGAGGACGACAGCTCCGCCGGCGGCTGCATCACCAGAGGCGACGCCGCCGCCGCTGTTGCCGCATTTGCGGCACTCGAATGACAAGTGGGAAGGAAGTGACTCGAAGTGACTCGATGGACAGGTGGAGAAGAGGACGGCAGCTCCGCCGGCGGCTGCATCACCAGAGGCGACGCCGCCGCCGCTGTTGCCGCATTTGCGGCACTCGAATGACAAGTGGGAAGGAAGTGACTCGAAGTGACTCGATGGACAGGTGGAGAAGAGGACGGCAGCTCCGCCGGCGGCTGCATCACCAGAGGCGACGCCGCCGCCGCTGTTGCCGCATTTGCGGCACTCGAATTACAAGTGGGAAGGAAGTGACTCGAAGTGACTCGATGGACAGGTGGAGAAGAGGACGACAGCTCCGCCGGCGGCTGCATCACCAGAGGCGACGCCGCCGCCGCTGTTGCCGCATTTGCGGCACTCGAATGACAAGTGGGAAGGAAGTGACTCGAAGTGACTCGATGGACAGGTGGAGAAGAGGACGGCAGCTCCGCCGGCGGCTGCATCACCAGAGGCGACGCCGCCGCCGCTGTTGCCGCATTTCCGGCACTCGAATGACAAGTGGGAAGGAAGTGACTCGAAGTGACTCGATGGACAGGTGGAGAAGAGGACGACAGCTCCGCCGGCGGCTGCATCACCAGAGGCGACGCCGCCGCCGCTGTTGCCGCATTTGCGGCACTCGAATGACAAGTGGGAAGGAAGTGACTCGAAGTGACTCGATGGACAGGTGGAGAAGAGGACGGCAGCTCCGCCGGCGGCTGCATCACCAGAGGCGACGCCGCCGCCGCTGTTGCCGCATTTGCGGCACTCGAATTACAAGTGGGAAGGAAGTGACTCGAAGTGACTCGATGGACAGGTGGAGAAGAGGACGACAGCTCCGCCGGCGGCTGCATCACCAGAGGCGACGCCGCCGCCGCTGTTGCCGCATTTGCGGCACTCGAATGACAAGTGGGAAGGAAGTGACTCGAAGTGACTCGATGGACAGGTGGAGAAGAGGACGGCAGCTCCGCCGGCGGCTGCATCACCAGAGGCGACGCCGCCGCCGC
>NW_003308011.1:0-983 GCF_000143455.1 Volvox carteri f. nagariensis | reverse complement strand
TGGACAGGTGGAGAAGAGGACGGCAGCTCCGCCGGCGGCTGCATCACCAGAGGCGACGCCGCCGCCGCTGTTGCCGCATTTGCGGCACTCGAATGACAAGTGGGAAGGAAGTGAGTCGAAGTGACTCGATGGACAGGTGGAGAAGAGGACGACAGCTCCGCCGGCGGCTGCATCACCAGAGGCGACGCCGCCGCCGCTGTTGCCGCATTTGGCTGCACTCGAATGACAAGTGGGAAGGAAGTGACTCGAAGTGACTCGATGGACAGGTGGAGAAGAGGACGGCAGCTCCGCCGGCGGCTGCATCACCAGAGGCGACGCCGCCGCCGCTGTTGCCGCATTTGCGGCACTCGAATGACAAGTGGGAAGGAAGTGACTCGAAGTGACTCGATGGACAGGTGGAGAAGAGGACGACAGCTCCGCCGGCGGCTGCATCACCAGAGGCGACGCCGCCGCCGCTGTTGCCGCATTTGCGGCACTCGAATGACAAGTGGGAAGGAAGTGACTCGAAGTGACTCGATGGACAGGTGGAGAAGAGGACGGCAGCTCCGCCGGCGGCTGCATCACCAGAGGCGACGCCGCCGCCGCTGTTGCCGCATTTGCGGCACTCGAATTACAAGTGGGAAGGAAGTGACTCGAAGTGACTCGATGGACAGGTGGAGAAGAGGACGACAGCTCCGCCGGCGGCTGCATCACCAGAGGCGACGCCGCCGCCGCTGTTGCCGCATTTGGCGGCACTCGAATGACAAGTGGTAGGAAGTGACTCGAAGTGACTCGATGGACAGGTGGAGAAGAGGACGACAGCTCCGCCGGCGGCTGCATCACCAGAGGCGACGCCGCCGCCGCTGTTGCCGCATTTGCGGCACTCGAATGACAAGTGGGAAGGAAGTGACTCGAAGTGACTCGATGGACAGGTGGAGAAGAGGACGGCAGCTCCGCCGGCGGCTGCATCACCAGAGGCGACGCCGCCGCCGCTGTGCCGCATT
>NW_003308010.1:5831-7967 GCF_000143455.1 Volvox carteri f. nagariensis | reverse complement strand
CGACAGACTCAGAAATACGCGTATAATACGCGTACGTTGGCCAAAGTGAATAAATACGCTAAAATACGGCATGAAATACGTAATCCTCGAATGCCCCGTACACCAACCCCCGTACCTCCGCAAACATCTTTTCTGAACGTATTATTGATACTCTTTCATAATATTTAGCTTTTACGGCCGGGTGTTGTAGTCCAGTTGCTGTGAGTTTCCATTGCAATGGCTGATAAGGGGCTCGAGTGGCAGCACGTGACGGTCATTTCGACGGACAAAAAGAACAAGGAGAGCAAATGCAATTATTGTTTTGTACGTATTTCTTAACGTATTCCCGACGTAATTTTTCAATACGTACGTATTCAATACGGATACGTATAGTGATACGGATACGTACAGTGCAACCCTGGAGGCAGCAGCCACAGGCAGGGCAGACCAGCCAGAATAACCAGTGCGGTTGCGTGCATGCATGCATGAACACCCAGCACACATGATCGGCAACGAAAGCACCACATGCAAATTCTCATGAAATGCATCTGTCCCAGCAGCCTACCCCAGAACCGGCCACAACGAACAACATCCCACAGGAAAGCAGCCGCCAAAACCCATCAAATACATATGTTGCCACACATTCGTTCCCCCGACCCAGTGTTTAGTGCTTACATTCCAAGGCATGAATGCAGTCATTGCACATCATGATGATGTCGTCGCCAGCCTCGTTGGTGTGCACTGTACAATTCTCCCCAGAGCGCTCCACATGCATGCAGTACAGCACTAGCCACACACCCAGAGCAGTGGGATCCGGCCGTGGCTCCATGCCAGGTTGTGGCGGCCACGAAGGGAGCATCCATTCCTCATGCTGGCCGTCTGCGTCTTGTGGCCGTGTCGCATCCACTTCTGCTTCTTCATCGGAAAGAATAGACTCCTGCTCGTCGTCAATACCATCCGTCTCACACCGACACTGCCGTGGCAGACTAGATGGGCCCGCCTCATGCAGCGGAAAGTCCTCCGGGAAGCCGTATGCTCCAGTGTTGCCCAAATGGTCCCGCACCTGTTGCAACGAACTGCACTGCTGGGTGGGCTGGTGGTGATCTTGGTCATCCGAACCACCAGAGTACCCTGTTGTACCAGGACGCTTGGTGAGCCCTATCTTCTCCGTAGAATGCCCATTGAGCCACATCTTTTTGGAAGCCCCACAGCAAAGCTGGCTCAGGTGGTGGTGGTGTTCTGCCCCCTGGTGCGGCTGCCACTGGTAGCCATGTGAAGACTTGAGCTGGACGCGCCACTGCCAGCGTCCTCCAAACATCTGCACGCAACTGGTGCATGTTGGGGATGTCAACAAACCGGTAGCCGTGTGCCTGTACCGCAGACTTCATCTCACTGCAGCAAGGCGCAGACACATGATGGCATGTTGTGTTTGACAGCGGCATCAAGCTGTTCGGTGACTCGGATCTGTTCTGCTAGAGAAACAGTGGGCAGAGGCTGATCCACAGGAACATCTTGCACATGTTCCGGCCATGAAGCTGTACTGCTGTCTAACCAGGCACCCATACGAGGCTTGGTGGGGTTTGTCGGCCGCCTGAACAGCCAGAAGGCAGCATCCAAAACTGCCTCCACAAGGCTACCCCTGCTGCGGTGGGTGCATTGTGGTGTGTGCTCCTCAGATGACTTTTGCCAAATCGCATGGGCTTGACGCTTCCAAGCTGCGTCCACTGTTTGGTCTGCCGCCACTTGCTCAGGCGTTCGGTTGGCTCGCGCCTCCGACCACCGCGCCCACCGAGCAGTAGCTGCTGCTCGGTCCGCCACCACTTGCTCAGGTGTCCGGTTGGCTCGTGCATCTGCCCATCACGCTGCAGCTGCTGCTCGATCCACCGCCACTTGCTCAGGCGTCCGGTTGGCTCGCGCCTGCACCTTTCTGGTTGCATCCGCACTGGACAGCTGGGGTGTCGGGGGGGAAGGTGTGGCTTGAGTCCGGCCCGTCAAGCTCAGAAGCCACAAGCCTCCACCTGCAACTGTACCTAACCGCCGACATCCTGCGTGATGTCAGGAAGAGGATTACTAGTCTACCGCCCATGCAGGAGATGGAGCAACATCACGGGCACCAGTCCCAACCAGACTCCTTATCGGAACCAGAATTGTCCATAG
>NW_003308010.1:3542-5781 GCF_000143455.1 Volvox carteri f. nagariensis | reverse complement strand
AATGGTCCGCACCTGTTGCAACGAACTGCACTGCTGGGTGGGCTGGTGGTGATCTTGGTCATCCGAACCACCAGAGTACCCTGTTGTACCAGGACGCTTGGTGAGCCCTATCTTCTCCGTAGAATGCCCATTGAGCCACATCTTTTTGGAAGCCCCACAGCAAAGCTGGCTCAGGTGGTGGTGGTGTTCTGCCCCCTGGTGCGGCTGCCACTGGTAGCCATGTGAAGACTTGAGCTGGACGCGCCACTGCCAGCGTCCTCCAAACATCTGCACGCAACTGGTGCATGTTGGGGATGTCAACAAACCGGTAGCCGTGTGCCTGTACCGCAGACTTCATCTCACTGCAGCAAGGCGCAGACACATGATGGCATGTTGTGTTTGACAGCGGCATCAAGCTGTTCGGTGACTCGGATCTGTTCTGCTAGAGAAACAGTGGGCAGAGGCTGACCCACAGGAACATCTTGCACATGTTCCGGCCATGAAGCTGTACTGCTGTCTAACCAGGCACCCATACGAGGCTTGGTGGGGTTTGTCGGCCGCCTGAACAGCCAGAAGGCAGCATCCAAAACTGCCTCCACAAGGCTACCCCTGCTGCGGTGGGTGCATTGTGGTGTGTGCTCCTCAGATGACTTTTGCCAAATCGCATGGGCTTGACGCTTCCAAGCTGCGTCCACTGTTTGGTCTGCCGCCACTTGCTCAGGCGTTCGGTTGGCTCGCGCCTCCGACCACCGCGCCCACCGAGCAGTAGCTGCTGCTCGGTCCGCCACCACTTGCTCAGGTGTCCGGTTGGCTCGTGCATCTGCCCATCACGCTGCAGCTGCTGCTCGATCCACCGCCACTTGCTCAGGCGTCCGGTTGGCTCGCGCCTGCACCTTTCTGGTTGCATCCGCACTGGACAGCTGGGGTGTCGGGGGGGAAGGTGTGGCTTGAGTCCGGCCCGTCAAGCTCAGAAGCCACAAGCCTCCACCTGCAACTGTACCTAACCGCCGACATCCTGCGTGATGTCAGGAAGAGGATTACTAGTCTACCGCCCATGCAGGAGATGGAGCAACATCACGGGCACCAGTCCCAACCAGGACTCCTTACCGGAACCAGAATTGTCCATAGAAATGGCCGGTCAGACTGATGTCGCGACAGGTTATCCTCCTATCCTCAAGAAATGCAGTTGAGGGCCAATGGAACACAGTACATCGATACAATATGGATGTATGTTGCGCAGTACCGCTGTTTGGTAGAATTGTATCCTGAATCCGTATGATAAATTTTATCCTGGATCCGTTTGACAAAATTAATAAATGCACTCGAGGGCCAATGGCACACATTACTTCTATACAATAACTGTGCTGCGCAGCATCACTGGTTGATAGAATGTATTCTGAATCCGTATGATTCTATAGAATTTCTGCGACTGAATTTATCCCGGGGAACGTTGCGGTGTGCGCGGCTTCACGTCATTTCGTGGCGGAGCCATTGTAGTCTAGTTTTCCACTGCAAGTCCTGTCACACAGTGGAACTACGTGGAACTACCCACAGCCACGCCCAGGCGTCCCCGGTTATCCTGATATTTTGTGATAAACGTTTAACCTTGCAAGTTCATGTCAAACAACACAACTATGCGCGTCTGTTGTTCGTTACCCACCACGTGCCCAGTCGTCCCCATGGCCTGACGGCCCAGTATCCGTGTGTCCCCGCCCACATGTTCACGGTACACATGCACGCGTCCAAGCTTCATGCACACGCCCATGTTACATCCTCATGTCCCGCGTCCACGCGTCCATGCTACATCCACATGTGGCTACATCCACGGTGCCACCGTCCCATGCACCCACATGCCCACACGCTCACGCGTCCATGTGCCCTTGCATCCTCGCGTCCTCACGTCCTGGTGTCCTCGTGTCCTAGCATCCTCGCCTGCAAGTCGTATGCGACCCGAGATTCGAACCCGCGACCTGTCGTCCTCGCATCCTCGCGTTTCGGTGTGCAACTCGAAACTCGCGGAGTGCGACTCGAACCCGCGACCTCTGATTGTGAAGAGGGCGCGCGCTAACGAAAACGCAAAGCTCCGGAACCATCCAATCGAGCGCGACTTTCCAACGAGCCCCGGACGCGAGCCGGTCACGGACGCGATTCAGAGATGCCTTCCCTCCGCTTCGCTCTTCGCTGCGCTACGAGAAGCTACGGTGACAGACAACCGGACAGCAGACGAGGCGCGGTCCCTGCGGTCCCGAGGGTGCCGTAG
>NW_003308010.1:0-1755 GCF_000143455.1 Volvox carteri f. nagariensis | reverse complement strand
GCTGATGTGGTATATGCTTGCAGATTGCGAATGTGGTATATGCTTGCAGATTGCATATGCTTGCAGATCGCATATGCTTGCAGATCGCATATGTTTGCACATCGAATGTGGCATGTGCTTGCAGATCGCATCTGGCATATGCTTGCAGATCGCATATGCTTGCAGATCGCATATGCTTGCAGATCGCATATGCTTGCACATCGAATGTGGCATATGCTTGCAGATCGCATATGCTTGCAGATCACATATGATTGCACATCGCATGTGGCATATGCTTGCATATGAAGCATTTGTGCATATGGAACACATGTGCATATGTGCATATGTGCATATGTGCATATGTGCATATGTACATATGTGCATATGTGCATCTGAAGCATACGTGCATATGTGCATATGAAGCATATGAAGCATATGAAGCATATGAAGCATATGAAGCTGCACATCGCATGTGGCATATGCTTGCATATGAAGCATTCGTGCATATGAAACACATGCGCGCATGTGCATATGAAGCATAGGTGCATAGGTGCATACGTGCATATGAAGCGCGTATTAAGCGGGTACGGCATTACTGTAATGTAACAGAAGACTGCATCTGCTTGCAGATTGCATATGCTTGCAGATCGCATAGGCTTGCATATCGCATATGCTTGCACATCGAATGTGGCATATGCTTGCAGATTGCATATGCTTGCAGATCGCAGATGCTTGCAGATCGCAGATGCTTGCAGATCGCATATGTCTGCACATCGAATGTGGCATATGCTTGCAGATCGCATCTGGCATATGCTTGCAGATCGCATATGCTTGCACATCGGATGTGGCATATGCTTGCAGATCGCATCTGGCATATGCTTGCAGATGGCATATGCTTGCAGATCGCATATGCTTGCAGATCGCATATGCTTGCAGATCGCATATGCTTGCACATCGAATGTGGCATATGCTTGCAGATCGTATCTGGCAGATGCTTGCAGATGGCATATGCTTGCAGATCGCATATGCTTGCAGATCGCATATGCTTGCAGATCGCATATGCTTGCAGATCGCATATGCTTGCAGATCGCATATGCTTGCACATCGAATGTGGCATATGCTTGCAGATCGCATCTGGCATATGCTTGCAGATCGCATATGCTTGCACATCGGATGTGGCATATGCTTGCAGATCGCATATGCTTGCACATCGGATGTGGCATATGCTTGCAGATCGCATCTGGCATATGCTTGCAGATCGCATATGCTTGCACATCGGATGTGGCATATGCTTGCAGATCGCATCTGGCATATGCTTGCAGATGGCATATGCTTGCAGATCACATATGCTTGCAGATCGCATATGCTTGCAGATCGCATATGCTTGCAGATCGCATATGCTTGCAGATCGCATATGCTTGCACATCGAATGTGGCATATGCTTGCAGATCGCATCTGGCATATGCTTGCAGATGGCATATGCTTGCAGATCGCATACGCTTGCAGATCGCATATGCTTGCAGATCGCATATGCTTGCAGATCGCATATGCTTGCAGATCACATATGATTGCACAGCGCATGTGGCATACGCTTGCATATGAAGCAATTGTGCATATGAAACACATGTGCATATGTGCATACGAAGCATATGTGCACATGTGCATATGTGCATATGTGCATATGAAGCAAATGTGCAAATGTGCATATGTGCACATGTGCATATGTGCATATGAAGCATATGAAGCATACGAAGAAAAAAAAAGAAAAAAAAGTGC
>NW_003308009.1:6818-7844 GCF_000143455.1 Volvox carteri f. nagariensis | reverse complement strand
TTGGCCAGCTCGGAAGCCCGACGGGTCGGTGGGCTGTTGCGCCTCACATACGGTCCACTAAGCGCGGCAACCTCTCCGGAGCCTCGTCGTCACTGCTTGATGAGGAACTTGAGCTTGAGCTGTCTTCCTTCTTCTTCCTTTTCTCCTTACTTCTTTTTGCCTTGTCTGGTGCGACCGATGCCGCCGCCGCCTGGGCTGGCGACAGAACAGTGGCTGCCGGATTTTGGCCAGCTGTCATTACTTTAGCCATGGAGGCCAAAAGCTGACTCTGTTCCGCCATCTGTTGCTGGAGTGGGGTGATGTTCTGCTGGATTGCGGTGGTAACCACCGCCGCTCCCGTGGCGGGGCTGCAGGCCGGTGGAGAAGGTCGGTTGGGAGGTGGTGAGAAGGTGAAGCCACCAGCCTCGCTGGTGGAGGGGCCCGCAAGGCTGGTGGTAGCGTTGATCGCCATATTGGCGCCATCTTGGGCGGCCGTACCTTGCCGTTGCTGCAATTGCTCGTTGTTTAATGTCGACATCTCCCTTAGATGAAAAAAAGAACGAGAGAATACAGGAACTTGAACAGAAGGTGATGACTAGGTAGGGCTTCAATGGCGAGCACGATGCTCTATCCGAGAAATGAACAGCAAAAAAGCTGTCAGCTACAAGCTGAAGCTCTACTGAGTGAAAGGCAGAATGCCTGATACGAAAGAGCTGAAGCAATTAATGCATTGATTAAGTGCTCGTCCTGTAGTGCAGTACGGCAAGTGCGGCGCAGGAAGGCGCAGACCAGAACTGGCCAGAGGACAGGGACTGATACTGTAGTTCGTTACAAAGATTAGCTGAGAACAAAGCGCTAAATCCAGACAACGCAAGTTCGCCAGTCAACCGTGCAAGCAAGTGCAAGTCAGAACGTCGTTTGTTGGGGAATAGGGACGGCAAAATAACAATATACAATACATATGGACCCAGTTTAATAAGGAAGGATATCAGAGAACACAGCGTTACTGGCACATCGGGCGTCAGTAACAGCGAAGTGATGGCTGAG
>NW_003308009.1:1500-3516 GCF_000143455.1 Volvox carteri f. nagariensis | reverse complement strand
CGCAACATCAGCGCGTTGGGGTGTACATCGGGCAAAAGCCAAACTCGCTTCTCAAAGGACACTTCACGGGGCAAATTACTGGATACCTGGTGCCATGGAACTGAGTGGGGACGAGTGAGTTCAAGCTACAGCAGCAGGCCCGCGAATGCCGGGTGTTCGGGTTAGAGGCGGCCCTCCAGGCTGTGGATGTCAGCCTCCGATGTCCAAGGAGTTGCGGGAGTGAACCTGGCCGGCCGTGGTACTGTTCACGCGCACGGCCGTGAAGTTCCCAGAGGCGCATGGCAGCTGGCTCACAGCCTACTAAGGAATTTAGGAGGAGGTTGACATTGAGCGCAGAAAGAGTGTGGGCAGCAGAACGGCATGGGAAGGGCGGCAATCGGGGGTTCCCGGCTTCCACGACCAGAGGAGCGCAAGTCGTAGCCCGGTGGGTGTGGGCTACCAGGGCCTAGTTAACCCGGGAACGCCTCACGGTGAGGGGCCGCGATGGACCGCGGCTGAGCCCGCCTGCCAGCGTAGTAGTGGCTCTAAACCGTGAGCTGGGTCGGCGGGGATACCAGGAATTGGGGGAGGAGCAGATCACGGAGAGCGTGTACAGGGGCTATGTGAATGGCACTGACTTGTGTACTAGCTACGCGGGAAGGGGCCCTGTGTTAAGGTGCAGGTTGGGCAGCGCTGCCGGTATGAACACCCAGCAACGGAGGCAGTACGGGTGGCCCAACGGGCGGACGCCCTGGTTAGCCACACCGGGGCGCCGCGCAAGGAGACCTAAGCCCAGAAGCCCAGGCTTACTGTGTTAACTGCGATCAAGCGAGGGATAGAAGGGGGAAGGAGCCGGAGGATCTAGCACGGGCTACCACACGGACACCCGGGAGGAGGAGGGAGCTGATCTGGACGAACGGCTGTCGTGAAACGATTGACCTTGTGAAGGCAGCAAGTGGGTGAGTGAGGAGCAGAAAGGGGAGAACCGGCGTCGCAGGACGAACACCAGCAAGGGGAGCGGGGACACCCAAGGAAGCGTGCAGCGAGGCATACAGCTGCTCCAGGAGGCCGGACAGAGGCTACAGCCTCTAGGGCGACATGACGCAGAAGATCAGCAGAATGAGAAAGAGTTGTAGAAGAGATCGTCTTTTGCTTCCGGACCTGAGGACTACCAGCCAGGAAAGCTACTTACACATGTAGCAGTGTGGTGAGAGGTCTTCCAGGCAGCTAAAGAAGGCTGCCCGCTCACGGACAGAGACGTTGGCTAGGCCACCTGGAGGGAGGGCTCCAGCTGGAGTGGGTGTCGTGCGAACACCCAGGACAACAAATAGTGCCTGAGCGGGACCGCAAGCTAGCTATTGTGCAGGAGTTGCTGCAGGTCGCGAGGCTGGACTGCAACCCGGAAATAATAATGGCAGGTCACCGGCCGCATGCAGTGCAGTTCCCACAGCGGCGTCGTTACAGCCGAGTTAAGCACGGCTCTCTGCGGTGGGATACTGGAATGCCCAGCTAATGCAATACACCCACGCTTATCAACGGCCTGCGAGTGGTGGGAAAGGAGGGCAAGCTGCGCCTCTGCATTCATCTGATGTACTTTCCTTGTTTTCTGAAATACCGGCCTGTGCAGCAAGAACGCCTGGCAGATGTCACAAGGGCCAAGGAGAGGAGGGGCTGGTGAGCGAGAGGACCCAGGGTACCACCTGGGAAGTATGTGGGGGGGGAGAGACCGCTCCGCGGTGTGTGTTGGGGCTGATCGGAGTTGTCTTTGAAGGGTTTGGGTACCGCGGGAGTGTGGTCGCAGACGCAATGGCCTTCCCCACAATAAGTTAGTAGGGAGTACGGATCACGCGATGACGTTTAAGCAATGCATGTTGATTAAGTGCTCGTCCTGTAGTGCAGTACGGCAAGTGCGGCGCAGGAAGGCGCAGACCAGAACTGGCCAGAGGACAGGGACTGATACTGTAGTTCGTTACAAAGATTAGCTGAGAACAAAGCGCTAAATCCAGACAACGCAAGTTCGCCAGTCAACCGTGCAAG
>NW_003308009.1:0-981 GCF_000143455.1 Volvox carteri f. nagariensis | reverse complement strand
TCCGGCAGAGGTAGGGGAAACCCACGGAAGGGACCCCCACCACGCGGGTCACGGAAGTCACGTAGCCGCAGTTTGCCGGTGTCGTGGCCGCGGTAGCTGGTGTGCCACATGAATTGGCAGCACAACAGGTCGCGTAGTAGCAGCAGCCGGGTCAGGGAGGTGGTGGAAGCCTGGAATCCGGACCAGAGGTGGTCCATGAGGGTGGTGAAGTCGCTAGGGCTGAGTGGTACGGCGGCTTGCTCCTCATAGCCACGGTCGGCGGCGAGACGACTATAGCCAGTCTTGTAGGAGGACAAGGCGCTGGAGCAGCAGGGGTTGCCTATGCCGGTTTCACGGTCGTAAGTGCTGCCACGGCCCAAGCGGTTAAACAGCCCGGAGAGTAGACCCAGATGATTGTTGACGGTGTTGGGGCTCGGGTCGTCCACACGGCGGTTGGGGAGCCAGTGCGCCTCCAGGTAGACGAGTAGGTCGTCATCAGTGCAGGTTAGCAGGGTACGGCCATGGGGCAGGGAGGCCAGCCAGGCAGAGAGGTCACG
This sequence comes from Volvox carteri f. nagariensis, assembly GCF_000143455.1. NCBI lineage: Eukaryota > Viridiplantae > Chlorophyta > Chlorophyceae > Chlamydomonadales > Volvocaceae > Volvox > Volvox carteri. The sequence goes on along the minus strand of NW_003308009.1, from coordinate 445 downwards.
GCCAGCAGCCTCCTGGCGGGCAATGGTTTCGCGAGCCAACGAGCTGTCGCAGACGGTGGCGGCCTTCGCGAGGGCGACGGTATAAAGCTGACGGCTGGAAGGTGGGTCCAGTACGGCAGAGGGTATGGAAGTGGGGCGGACGCGCGCGGCCAAGATTTGGGGCAGAGTAGGCTCCGGCAGTGCCTGGAGGGCAGAAGAAGGTAGGAGAGGTAAGCGCGACGGAAAGAAGAGACAGGACCCAGGCGCAGGAGCAAGCCTACCGGGGGGGCAGCATCAGAGAGGCCGGGGGCGTGAGACAAGTCCAGAGCGGGCATCGGGCCCACAGAAAGGGCGGAGGGGTTGGGCCCCCGAGGGCCAGGGACGGACGGAAGTAAGGTAGTTGACGAGCCAGAGAGGGGCGCCCCAAGGAGGGCCGGGGGAGGCAAGGAAAGCCTACCCGGCACCG
>NW_003308008.1:5450-7927 GCF_000143455.1 Volvox carteri f. nagariensis | reverse complement strand
CGGGCATTCAATTTTGCGAGGGTCTGGACAATCCGACTGTACCTGCTATTAAGGATTTTGTCCTCGGGGTTCTTGCGGAGCTCCTTTACCATTTCCCCCAGCTTCGCATTCTCATCAGTAACCTCACCATTTAATTGCTGCAGTTGCTCTTTAATCGTCTCCATGGCTGCTGCAGACGGACGAAAGTCGTTAGCATAACCTCTGCAAATGTATTGCGTTTGAGAAAGTTATGCAGTTATTATGGCTGGTTGCATAACAAATTGCGGGATGCGAGGCGAAGTGCGGTCTTGCGTACTGCTGAAGTCGCAAGTCGCAAGTTGCAAGTCGCAAGTTGCAAGTCGCAAGTCGCAAGGAACACGCATAATTTCTATTATAATATTCTATATACGCGAATATGTACGTGTGCATACTCAGTTTGTAGAGCGGATCTCACAATGGGAGAAGTATTGAACCGTTACTACTACAGCAAACAAGTGCGCGAACGTGTTTGCCACCTCTATTTCGACGAGGGTTACACGCAAGCGCAAATAGCTGAGGCTTTCGGGCACAGACCTTGCGAGAGGACTGTGCATGCTATCATACAGTCCTACGTGGCGAATGGCGATGTCCTGCCGCTTAGAGGACAATCAGGAACACGCAAACCACGCAAGTTTGATGAGATCGCTGCACAGACGCTGGTGGAGCTGGTGCAGGCCGACGACCAAGCATCGCTCTCCGATCTGGCCACCGCTATGACAAACTTACTGGGCACTCTTTGGAGCGGCCCTGATATTAGCCGTGCATTGTCTGAGCTGGGTTCGTCCGCAAGAAGGTTTTTACCAGGGAATCAGTTCAGCTGGCATATCGCGAGCTTGTGTGACAATATGTTCAAATGGCCCAGAAGCCTCCCACTCTGTAACAATTCATTTCAATCTCGTGAGCTTGTGCGCGCGCGCGCGCGTGTGTGTGTGTGTGTGTGTGTGTGTGCGTGTGCGTGTGTTGCAAGTATTTGACCGTGCCTGAAACTGGCCAGGGACTGCTGCCCAGCCCCAACAGAAAGACCACCTAAGCTCCTCCCGCAGACAGGAGAGGGGCGTAAGGGGCCTCTGTCCCCTCCTAGGCAGCCGAGAGCCGCAGGTCCACTAGTTCCGCTCTCCTCCCCCGGGGGTCAAGGCTCCGTCACGCGAGTTTGAGCACTGAGCCTGAAACACACAAGAAGACTGGCTCTTGGGGTGAAGGTTCAAGAAGACCGAGGAAACCCGGAAACCCTGTACAGACCCTACCCCTCCCTATTAAGGCACCAGGCCCTAATAGAAAGCTCGGTCTCTCACCCGATTCTCTGATGCTTGCCCACAACTGACCAGGGGGAGCGGGCAAGGTTCATTGTTCGTGCTGAAATCCATAATGACCACCTGAAATCGCCATGCCCCAATGTTTGCATCAAATGCTTATATGTTTCCGGTTAGGCTGTTGGGAGTTAGAGATTAACCAACCTAATGGCCATGAGTGCACAGCGTGCACCTGCAGGCTTTGTGACTGCGGGGCGGTTGAAGACAAAATGCATGTCTTTGTGGAATGCCTTGCGTACACGGGCGAACGTGACCTCGTGTTTCAAGGGTGCAACATGCACACCATTATGACCGAGGCCCCACCCCTGGCACTAGCCAGGTTCCTCTCGGAAGTCTGGGACCCGGCATGTTGCTCCAAGGCGCTCCGTGCTCAAGCGGACGAGGGTGGACGATGATGGTCCACCAAAAACCGCCCTAAAAACGATTTACCGCCCATGGGCCCCCCAGCTCTTACGGACACCCCCACACTTGTGTGGAACTTGTGCGGACTAGGCTAGTTCCTATCAGTCCACCGCCGGGGCTAGGGATGCCTCGAGGCAGTGTGGTTGTTACAGTGGGCTCCAGACTCACAAAGAGTACAGCCAGCGGGCCAGCAGGCCGTGCACTGCACCTGATACGATGAGGGCAAACAAGACTCCCACCCAGACCAGACAACACAAGTCACCTAGACATCCAAAAGCAAATCCAAGGCAGGGCAGGCTCAGAACCCGCAACCACAGGGGAATTTGCAATTAGACTCCCCGATTGGCGAAAGTCCTCGGAACCCCACCAGAAGGCCCATAAGCAAATATTGCTAAGAACTTGATGAGATACATTAAGCAAATACTGATAAGAACTAGATGAGGCCTGAGTGAGCTTGTGCGTATGAACAGCTACATTGCATTGCTCAGACAGCTACATTGCACTGCTCAGACAGACGAAGCCACATAGGCCGCAAGCCACTTCAGCATAGTTACGCCTGCGATCGGCCATAGCCCGCAGACGCGGACGCCGCANATGCTATCTGTTTACACCCTACAGGCGTGGTTCACGTACGTATTCGCGTATATAGAATTTCATATAGAAATTTTGCGTGTTCCTTGCGACTTGCGACTTGCGACTTGCGACTTGCAACTTTAGCAGTACCCGCAATTTGTTATGCAAGCAGTC
>NW_003308008.1:0-2663 GCF_000143455.1 Volvox carteri f. nagariensis | reverse complement strand
GCCAGCAGCGACTCTGCAGCGGCGGCGGCGGCCCAAGGTGTAAACAGTTTCCCCGGCGGCGGCGGCAAATCGGGATCTGCCGCCGCCGCCGGTGCCAGCGCCGGGGCGTAGGTGGCACCCAGCAACACAAGCTCCGGAACCAGGGTCCGTTGCTGCTGTCGCCATTCGCCGGCTAGCAATCGCTCCTGGCTAAAGCGGGGCCCGCTGGGGCAGCTGCCGCCACCGCTGCCGCCACCGCTGCCGCCACCATTGCCGCCACCGCTGCCACCACCGCTGCCACCAATGCTGATGTCGCCATTTCTGTCGGGCAGCTCCTCACTTACCACCTGAAGAGAGAGTGAGAGAGAGTGAGACAGAGGGTGAGAGAAAGAAACATCCCCTCAAGTCAGAGATTGAAATCCGGGCGGCAGGCAGCAGGCAGGAGGAGGAAGAGGTGTACGCCTCCCTAGCCGATGGAGCACCCTCCGCGAGCAGAGTGTTAGCCTGGCGGGCGGCGAACTCACTAACCTACTGTTCGTTGACGATGTGTCACTGGTAGCGACAGGGCACGATAGAGCAGAATGCCTTCTGGGGCTACTCGAAGCCTACTGCAAAGCGACGGGTATGGCTGCGAATGCCGCCAAGTGCGAGGTCCTCATTTTTGGGGCGCTACGCGTGAGCGGAAGCGGCGTATGGAAGCTGAGTACCGGTTAGGTGGGGCGGGGTTGCGGGTGCTGACCCGCAACGAGACGGCACGGTATCTCGGGTTGCACTATGGCCCAGGAGTGCAGTTCTCAGCATGCACCAAGCAACTACTCACAGCAGGGAGGCGGGCCACGTTTGGGCTCAGCACCCTGTGTCGAGATAAGAAAACTACCACCCCCAAGCTATGTATGTCTCTCTACAATACACTAGTTTCAACGGTGTTTTCTTATTGAGCGCAAGTTTGGGGACCTGACTTCATAAATGTGAGTTTTGAAGGTGCTATGACTAATCCCATGGTCCAGGAACAGCATGCATACGTGCGATCTGTAGTTGTGGCGAGGAGCCCGACTATGGTTTCCCTATACCGCGAGCTGTCACAGAGGCCGCTCCAGTTCCATTGGACCAATCTTGTACTTAGGTTTTGGAACTCTGTGGTTAAGAGGCCGGGAACGCTGTGTCACCGGGCATTTGTCGCTGACCTGGAGTTGGCACTTGGGGGCGTCACTGAGTGTTGGGCAAGCAAGGTACTAGCCTTTCTTACTAGCTTAGGAGCGGAACCCCCCACTAATACGCGCGGTAATGATCTTATAGCGTACTACGCCACCCTTAAATTGCCAGTTGAGAGCATCCTTAAGGTATTTGCCAAGCGGCTTGATGCACGGTGGGAGTGCCCGAATACCTTGGGTGACCCCCATAGGGTTTTCCCCATAGGGATTACCGGGGCCAAGGCTTGTCGCTACATGAACTGGATGGGAGCTGCCCCGCCTAGGGGTGCGCGTCTCGATTGGTTGGAGCACACTAAAGGGACCATGCCCTAGCGACTACATCATGAACTCATGCTTTTTCGGTTAGGCTGTTGGGAGTTAGAGGTTAATAGGCCTAATGGGCGTGAGCGCACCGTGCGTACCTGCAGGCTTTGTGACTGTGGAGCGGTTGAAGATGAGTTGCATGTTTTCGAGGAATGTCCCGCTTACAAGAGCATACGGGCTAAGTATGATGGTGATCTAGTCTTTAAGGGGCGCAGCATGCGCACCGTTATGACTGAGGCGCCACCCCTGGCATTGGCCAGGTACCTCTCGAAGGAAATTTGGCAGGCCAGGCATGTCGCGCTGAGGCGCTTCACCCTGAAGCGGACGAGGGAGAATGAAGATGACCTCCCGCGTATTCACATCTATCCCAAGACAACGTCCATGGCCCCCCCCGGCTTTTATGGACACACCCGCACTTGTGTGCGGAACTTGTAACTTGTAACTTTACCAACTTTGTAAATAAAACCGAACACAACCGGATATAACAGCCAACGCCAACGGTCAGTAATCCGTAGCTATTGGTGCAGATATGAGAGTAGGCAGGCTTCTAAGTTCAGGCGGACGTCATCATGGGATGAGAAAGTGAGAACCCTCCTAATGGTACCCCCACAGAGCGAACCCCCACTGCTGCATCATCCGTGTTTCCCCCCCTCCTCCTCCTCCCCCCCCATGTCCCTCCCCTCCCCCCTCTCCCTCCTTCCTCCTCCCCCTCGCCCCTCTCCCTCATATCCACCATCACTTCCACTACCACCCCCACCCACCTGCACCAGCGCCGTAATGCGCCGCATCAGCCTCGCCAGGCGCAGCGCCACCGCTGGCTGTGATGCACCCAACCAACCTCCAACAGGAGCCCTAGTCGGAGGAGGCGGAATCAAGTTACTTCGCCACGTCGACGCCGCCGCCGCCGCCATCATCCCGTTAACTCCTGGTGATGCCCTTTGTCCACATACATCACCTTCACTGCCACCGCCGTCGACAATTTGTCTGTCGACGACAAAGTCTCTGCTGCTGCCGACACCGCCACCGAGCTCACCGGGCTGAGGGCTGAGAGCCACAGCGGCTGACTCCGACTGGCTCAGCAGTGCCTGCGTAAGTATGTATGTATATATGCATGTCATAAGGGGACGAGGGGAGATGGCTCGCGCGGATGCCATGACAGCGAAAACAGGA
>NW_003308007.1:7044-7940 GCF_000143455.1 Volvox carteri f. nagariensis | reverse complement strand
TGTATGTACATTGCTTGATGTTCATATCGAACATCATTTTGTAACACTCGAAAAAAGTCGAGCAAATTGCACGGCAGGGATGCATGAAGGTCTGTTGCGTTTTGGTGTACACAAACGTTATCGGCTGGGTGCACGTGCACAGCATGACGAGGTGGCCGAGCGGTCTAAGGCGCTAGATTCAGGACTACCTGGTTCAGACCAGGATGAGACATTTCTAGTCCGTAAGGGCGTGGGTTCAAATCCCACCCTCGTCAGCCAGGAAGAGTGCGGAGGGGGACGTCTTGCACTCAAATCTTATTATTAATGTGTGGTGGAGACCGCTCGGTAAATACACACATCTCCTTCAAAAGGCGAGCGAGGTTTACTGATATTCAGTAGGCTGTCGAGGAAGCATACGGGGCTACTATGGTGCATCCGCGGCATGTCGTACCTGGCTCCCATTCGTGAAGTGGCCTTGTGCAATAAGATTACAGTTATTGTTCATGTGGACATCCTATTCACACGCATGCTAAGTGTACACACATAGCTCTTCCCCCACTCATCAGGCTTATCATGACTGTTTGGATCATGTGCTATGTATAATTATATAATGCACATATGCATGCTCATCATTTCGTTGTTTGTGGAAGTTGAAACACGTGAACCAATTTAATAACTTGAGCCAGGCACAGGTCACTATTGTTCCTGATGTGATGGGCTACCAGGATACAGGTATGCATATGGGTAACAAGCCCAACCAGAAAGACATTTGATTCCAACACTTAAGATGGAACATTCAGCANAATACGCCTCATGCTTATGTGGTCATGGAAGTAACATGGTGGCTATAGCCTGCATTCAAAGCATGGACTAGGGGTGCTATAGCTAGTTAGTACCTACCGGATGGATGGGATCCA
>NW_003308007.1:6114-6993 GCF_000143455.1 Volvox carteri f. nagariensis | reverse complement strand
ATAATGTCGAGACTAGCTCTGGAGCTCCCAGTTATGAGCTGGTGTTCAGGCATCCGATTTGGCAGCCATGGATACAGCACAAATTTCCCAAGGGTGAGGGACCACGAAACCTGCAAAGTGAGCAAAGGCATTGCTGAAATGCGACGGAAATGTACAGGCGGATAGGAGCAGTTACGAATATAAAACTGCTCACCATATATTGCTCATTGGGGAGGGTTGCGGAGAACGTGATGCATGCATGCGCCTGTCACCCGCATGTATGTCGGTGTGTTGTGTGTGACGTTATTATTATGGTGTATGATAACTTGTGCTGCGACATTCTTCGCTATAGTCTAGGCGGTTAGGATACGAGATTCTCACTCTCGAGACCCGGGTTCGAGTCCCGGTAGCGAAAGAGTGGCGGAGCGGGATGCGGCTATCCTGTCTCTGCAATGAGTGCCTCCGTCGACATCGTATAGTGGTCAGTATCCCCGCCTGTCATGACATCATCCAATCATGGATCGCGGGAGGCCGGGGTTCGATTCCCCGTGTCGGCGAAATAATATGCTCATGCGACGTACCGTTACCAACATACCTTCCGTTCAAGAACTTGTATGTATGTACATGCTTGATGTTCATATCGAACATCATTTTGTAACACTCGAAAAAAGTCGAGCAAATTGCACGGCAGGGATGCATGAAGGTCTGTTGCGTTTTGGTGTACACAAACGTTATCGGCTGGGTGCACGTGCACAGCATGATGAGGTGGCCGAGCGGTCTAAGGCGCTAGATTCAGGACTACCTGGTTCAGACCAGGATGAGAAATTTCTAGTCCGTAAGGGCGTGGGTTCAAATCCCACCCTCGTCAGCCAGGAAGAGTGCGGAGGGGGACGTCTTGCA
>NW_003308007.1:5068-6064 GCF_000143455.1 Volvox carteri f. nagariensis | reverse complement strand
TTTGTTGACACTCATACAGCAATGGTTCAAACATGCATGGACAGGAAAGCAACTGACAGGAAAGCATGATCTCAACCAGACACAGCACATAATCATAACCACCACATCAACAAGCAACCACTTACTGTAAGTGCTGGTGTGCCAGCAGCCAAGACTGCCAGTTCCAACACGTTTATTTGCTGGTTAGCCCAGCTGACCAATGAACAGTGAAGTGCTCATGCCAGCATCCAGACTTGGCACTTGTAAAAAAGAGGTGCACATGTGCAACCTGTACAGGTTGAACACGAAGTACAGCACATGCTGATTAGTACTGATTGCGTCTGAGTTTTTGGCAGGGTATGCTGGCCCTTGGTAACCAGGATACCACACAGGTCACCTTTTCAACAGCACCTATTGAGGGCTTCATAATGGAAAATAATGTCGAGACTAGCTCTGGAGCTCCCAGTTATGAGCTGGTGTTCAGGCATCCGATTTGGCAGCCATGGATACAGCACAAATTTCCCAAGGGTGAGGGACCACGAAACCTGCAAAGTGAGCAAAGGCATTGCTGAAATGCGACGGAAATGTACAGGCGGATAGGAGCAGTTACGAATATAAAACTGCTCACCATATATTGCTCATTGGGGAGGGTTGCGGAGAACGTGATGCATGCATGCGCCTGTCACCCGCATGTATGTCGGTGTGTTGTGTGTGACGTTATTATTATGGTGTATGATAACTTGTGCTGCGACATTCTTCGCTATAGTCTAGGCGGTTAGGATACGAGATTCTCACTCTCGAGACCCGGGTTCGAGTCCCGGTAGCGAAAGAGTGGCGGAGCGGGATGCGGCTATCCTGTCTCTGCAATGAGTGCCTCCGTCGACATCGTATAGTGGTCAGTATCCCCGCCTGTCATGACATCATCCAATCATGGATCGCGGGAGGCCGGGGTTCGATTCCCCGTGTCGGCGAACTAATATGCTCATGCGACGTACCGTTACCAACATACCTTCCGTT
>NW_003308007.1:0-2158 GCF_000143455.1 Volvox carteri f. nagariensis | reverse complement strand
CAGGCCATGACCACCCTGGCCCATGTTTTGCACACATTCCATGAGTCGTACACTGCATTCCATGACCACCCTGGCCCATGTTTTGCTTGGTTTACATGACGCGTACACTGCATTCCATGACCACATTGGCACATGTTTTACATTGTTTACATGAGTCATACACTGCACTCCATGACCACCCCTGGCCCATGTTTTGCGCACATCCCAGAAGTTGTTCACTGTGGGCTTATAAGTCATGACCAGCAACCCATCAATATGTGGGCTCCAGACTCCAAGTCTGCTATCGCAAATAAATGTATGTACTCCAACACTCCACACCGTTAAGGTGACAAACCTCAATGTTTCAGTGGATCAATCAGGTAAATCACCCACCAGTAGCATCCTATAAAGTAAGCCAGATTACCTGCAGCTCAACTACATTCCTGAACCACAACTGCCTTCCATTATCAATATCATAACTATGAACTTCACTCCTTGCAGGTCTCAATCCGTAAACCTTCAGGGACTTAAGTGTGTGCCCTGGCAGCTTGTTTCACTGCAGCAAGCTCAGCCCGCATCTGGTGAGCAGTGATGGCGGTGCACCACATGGTTTCATGGTCAGGCATCCCATATGCACCACCACCAGTGCCACCCGTCGCCATGGTGTCCCCATACTCTGCAATGACATCGTCAAGTCTCTCGCCAATCAGGTCCTCCAGGTAGTCACCCTCTGGCTCACAACCAGCTGGCCCCATAATTGTTTTGCCAGCAATCACAGCCGCTTCCGGTGCAGCCATGGCCATCTGAGCTGAGACCTGCTAGCAGAACATCAAGATGTGAGCATATGTAAGACCCANAATGCATGATACTGGTGCCCTGCGATGTTCAGGAACCTACNNAGCACTGCATGACATGTGCCATGGATACATCCACAATGACATGTCATAATACATCATACCCATAACCCATACCCCGCGTACCTGCTGCTGCTTCGGTGGCAACCACTGTTCATCTCACCCATCATGACGGCTGGGGCCGTGGCAGGGGTCTGGCAGGATCCCTGCAAATGCAGCATATGGGCCGAATTGATATAGTCTGTTGGAATAATAGTTTAGCAGCTGGAGGGATGCTCGGGGGGCCCTTCCTCGTCCATTCACCCGGACATCCGAAGAGACGGAGGGTTCAGAAATCACCACCTTTCCAGCGTGCAACCTGATCAATCAACTTTAAAATCAACTCCACATCTCAGCAGCTAGCTTACCCTCGTTCCCCCGAACTTGGGGATCTCCCCGGGAATCGAACCCAGGATCTTAAACCGCTAAACACAGTAGAGTCAGCCCAGAACTATTTAACAACATGTACTTACAGCTGCCTTGGCATTCACATATGCCACTCGGATGATCGATGCCATGATTGCCCGCTTCTTCTTTTCAAGGCACGCCTGGCTGATCCTCCAGTACTCCAATGCAGACTTGGACAGCACATCTGCGTGTTATACAAGGAGTTGTGCAGTTATGTGGGGTTTCCAAGCATGCAACTGCAGCTGCAATAAATGCCACACTTACAGTTTGTGTGGCAGTACACAAACTCGATGGCATCCTTCCACTTACTCTGTGCAGAAGCCGATGTACAGTGGTGCCTTGATGGACAGAGGCAGGTTCGATGCCTTGATTGTGGCCTGCAAGCAAGTCAGTGCTTCATGAGTGTGTAGTGACAAGTTGTGCTGCTGTTAGGGGCCTTACCCGGCAGAACCTCTCATTGAAGTTGTGTTGGACAACTTCATCCATGACTTTATTAACCTCTGCAACAAAATCCCGGTCCCAGGCATCCCGCTGCTTGCGTCCCTCGGCGAGTATGTCATCCTTGCTCTTCTTGCTTGATTTTAAGTTTGCACTTCTCTCTCCTGGGAAGCTGTGGGGTTCCAAGGGAAGAAGGAACAAGGCAATTCCCAGGTTGTCATGCTTATGCTTTTAAGGGCAACAACAGCAGCTTTAAACCAGCCATCTTGGCAAAAAAGAAAAGAAAATTCAGTGCATTTCAGTTAGAAAGGGCTAAGCAGATTGAAGTCGGCAGCTGGCTGGGAACCACATTTAAATGCCATTGTTGACGGCAGGTCAACGAACACACCTGTTCCCGTGGGAAGCTCCTTCACACCGAATGTGTCATAGAATATGACATG
>NW_003308006.1:5286-8035 GCF_000143455.1 Volvox carteri f. nagariensis | reverse complement strand
TTGAGGGGGTAGCTAAGGACTCCATCGAGATCGATCAGTTTGCCATCGAGATCCCCCTGGTAGGCTTTGCTCCTGGTTCCGAATCCAGCAGCCCTGGAAGCTCCAGCAGCAGCAGCAACTTTCCGACTGCTGGCAGAGGTGGCCATGTTGCGCCGTCTGCTTTGAGCAGGTCCCCAACGGGCATCTCAATTCCGAGGCGCAGCCATCTGCCACGGTTGAATCCGCGCATGGTCATCCTTCCCAAGCTGCATATCTCGAGCATCTCCTCTGCTGCCCCCAGTTGGCGGTGATGGTGTCGCCACTGCAGCTGTGGCAGCTGCATCCGCTGGTGATGGCTGGTATGGTGGCCGCTGTGGATGTGGGCACAAGGTTGTGAACGTCAGAGGCTTAGAAATCTAGTCGGTGGCTTTGCTTGTCTTGGTCACCATGGCATGATGCCTTATTGGGCCCTCTAGACATGCAGATTCATGTTAACGGTTGGGCTCGCAGCTGGTGTGTACCTGGGGACTGGTCATTGCTGGGCATTTGCTCATTTGCTGGTGTTGCAGGTTGTGTAGATATAGGCACAGATGGGCATGTATCTGTAAGTGCCCTGAGTTGTACAAGGAAACAGCTACAGATATGAGTGGTAGCATGGGCGGAGTAGGTTTGTACGGCTGAATATGTGTACACTTGTGTACGGCTGAATACATGCCTTGGCATCTCTGAACGGGCCTGCATGTGTTGGACTGCTGTTGGGGGTGCTGGCTGTGAGGTGTTTGCAGCTCAACAGTGGGTGTACTGCTTTCAGGAAGGGAGGCGCGCTGGGGCAGCAAAGTGATGTTGTATGAGTAGATTGTTTGGCAAGCAAGGGTGTGAGAAGTCATTGCAATTGTGTACTTTGAGGGCAGGTGGCACAGGCTGGCATGGACCTCCTGGATTGGAGTGTAGTGTGATTGCATGTTGACCTTGCCCTGGACATGAACCTGTGGGATGGAGGAGGGGAAAAGGATGTCGATCCTGGCACGCGGCACTTGATTGTGAAGTAATGCAACATGATGCAGACAGACAGTGCGCCTGCAATGGGATGGTCATGTAAGTGCCTAAATAATGAGGAGGCATGGCAATCCGTGCAGCACCTAAGCTTGACCTGTTAAACAGGCTCGATAGACGGTCATTGGCAAAGAAGTGGTCAGAGACTTTGCTGTGCGGGTGTATGGGGGCTGCATTCAAAACAAAAGCAAAACAACACTTACTAAATGATGAACCCAAAACGATTAGCATGGTGCTTTCCTTGAGATACCTGTCACGTGCTACACCGTCATGCATGAAGGGAAGGTAGCATTTTTGGGCGGGGCCCCAGCGCGAAGCGCCCAGGGGGCCCCTGACCTGTAGGATTGCCCATGTCCGTGTGTGTGTGTGTGTGTGTGTAACGGACCAAACATAATATCTCGCCCGGCTGAAACGCGAAAGTCACAACGCCTCTCGGGCTAAACTTAATCTCAAAAGGTACCGCGTATCTCATATTGAATTCTTAGATGACGGCGTATGATAGCTCAAACTCCCAGGCCTTGAGTGTGTAACGGACCAAACATAATATTTCACCCGGCTGAAACGCGTTATCGGTACTATATAGCATTCTCTATTGCAAGGTATCTCGCATGTAGCTAACAAAGATCGTATGAGCACAAACAACTTGGGCTGCCTCCATTGACCGAGCTCATAGTCACATCAACGCCTCTCGGGCTAAATTTCATCTCAAAAAGGTGCCGGGTAACTCATCATTGATTTCCGAGATGACAGCGTATGATAACTTGAACACCCAGCTTGTGTTACCATTTGCCCGCACGGGCATTCCGACTTGCCACCAGCAGGCCGACAAATTTGCTTACATTTCTCTATGAAATACGCAAGCTGCGCATATGTACATTTACTTTAGCCAATGCTCGGGGCCTCCGGAGACTTGCGGTGTGCCCCGATGAAGCCCGCGGCTGTGGGGCGGATTGCTGAGGCCGCTGGCGCTTCGGGGATAAACATCACAGACAGCACCGAAATTCACCCAGCTTTCGTTACCATTTGCCCGCACGGGCATTCCGACTTGCGGTCTGCCGCACTGTCCATGCGGCATGGGATTAGGGTTGTTGAAATTATTAGAATTTCAGGCGTTCTCTACTAACTATAATATTATTTCTAATTAGAACGTTAGAAATAATATTAGAAGACCTGGGGTAACTTCTCAGGGAGGGGGACTTTTCACTTCGGAGTTTCACCATGGTTACGGCAGATGCTAACCCAGGTGTTTTTAACGGTTTTTACGGGGCTACGACACCCGTAAGCAGGACTTCTCAGCCAAACCCCCGGTCGAAGTGACCTCTGGGTCACTAATTTCGCCTTTAAACTGTCTTAGACTGTCTTAAACTGTCTCTGCGTACGCCTTCCCAACATCTTTGGTACCTGAACCAAGAGTCCAAGAGTCCAGTCCTAATTGTCTGCAAAGCAACACCCAACACACAGTCTGGACATGCCAAACCTGTCGCCCCAAAACTTCTAGCAAAATCCTCATCAACTCATGCAAATTGCCCCAAGGCTTCCACGGCCCCTTCCTTCACTCCCCCTGCACGTCCAGCCCCTCCAGCAGCTGCATCAGCACCTCCTCATCCATCCCACACCGCTCCATCTGCAAGGCCTTCCGGTTCTGCCGGATGTAAATCAGCTGCGGAGGCGGCCTGAATAGCCATTCTAATGGGTGTACGACATTAGAACGTTCTAA
>NW_003308006.1:0-831 GCF_000143455.1 Volvox carteri f. nagariensis | reverse complement strand
CCCTAAAAGTAAAAATAAGGTCCATGGAAACCATGGCCTTTTATCATAATGATTTTTAGTGGCCTACTAGGGACGGCCCTTTACTGAAGTACTAAAAGTACAACAGGTTTTCGTTGTAATTTGCATCTTTCCATCTTNTGATGCATAACGGCTTTTGATATCGGTCACACTTAGCATCCAGTCCGGAACTCTCAGTACACAGATTTACCACTCGAGAGCTGACTGATTATTGTCAACTATATCGCGACACCGTTGGGCATAGGGCCCAGCGTGCGTGCTTGAGAAGAAGCCTACAGTGAAGCAGGAGCGGGCGACAACAAGGATACCACTGAGACCTCTCCTTGACAGGCGAAGGCATTTCTATACTAGGCCGAAAAGAAGATTCGGCATTTCCTTTTGTGTGTGGCCATGGGCCAGGCGTTCCTGACGCAGACGAAGCCATATATGCCGCATGCCACTCCAATGCATTTACACTTACGTGTCGGATATGACAAGTGCGGAAAACGAAATCACGTATGCGCTCGCATGTAAAGATGGGCGATTTCTCGCGACCTGCGACTTTGCAAGGTGCAAGCCGTACGCAAGAGTGCACTTCGCCTCGCACCCGCAATTTGTTTTGCAAGCAGCCATAAGTGTACAGTCCACACCAGGGGTCGGCAAACGCCGCTGGTACAGCGGGTCCTTCCGTTGTACCCGTTGCAGAAAATCATCATCGCTGGTACGGCAGCCGTACGGCAGGGTGCAGAAATTCCCCCCAAAAGGTAGGTTTGCGCAGTAATTGGGCGCAACAAGACAATTGTGGCTTTAACAGCGATGGTGTAACGTAGTAAG
>NW_003308005.1:6905-7726 GCF_000143455.1 Volvox carteri f. nagariensis | reverse complement strand
CGCTGGGCAACCCAGGGGAGGGCCGGCGCTGCCGGGGGCGGATGAGGGAAGGGCGGCGCTGCGCTGAGCGGCGCAGGGGAGGGCGGTGTTGCGCTGGGCAACCCAGGGGAGGGCCGGCGCTGCCGGGGGCGGATGAGGGAAGGGCGGCGCTGCGCTGGGTGGTGCAGGGGAGGGCGGTGTTGCGCTGGGCAACGCAGGGGGGGGGCGGTGCTGCGGGGGGCGGCACAGGGGGGGGCTGTGCTGCGCTTGGCGGGGCGGTGCAGGGCAGTGCTGGCGCGGGATGGGGCGGGAATTGGAACAGGGCAGAGGTGCCACCCACCGTCTTGTGGGTCTGGGTTCAAATCCCAGCTGTCCCTAGATGTAATGGCCCATGATACATTCACACATGTGTCCGTGAAGACATGAGCATGCGGGCAGAGGGCACACACATACAAACACAAAGGACGGAGGGAACGGCAAGGGAGAGCAGAGGGGAAGGCACAGGATGGCAGAAGGGAGGGCAGAGGGGAGGGGAAGGAAGGATGACTTAGGGAGGGCGGAATAAGAGCGAGGAAAGGTGTTGTGGAGGGTGGAGGGAGGGAATTGTGGGGGGAGGGTGAAAGGATGGAAGGGTGGAGGCAACCTAGGCGACGCGTTCGTTGGAACGTCACCATGGCCGCAGTCGGGGGATGGCTAAACGAGGGGGGAAAGGGGGAAAACGCGGCGGGATGGGGCGGGTATTGGAACAGGGCAGAGGTGCCACCCACCGTCTTGTGGGTCTGGGTTCAAATCCCAGCTGTCCCTAGATGTAATGGCCCATGATACATTCACACATGTGTCCG
>NW_003308005.1:4362-6450 GCF_000143455.1 Volvox carteri f. nagariensis | reverse complement strand
TGGCGTGCAAGCGAGATGTTCTTAAAAACCATGCTCTGTGGCGCTCTGCTTCCCGTATGTTAACTTTCGCACGTGTGGAACGATGCAGAACTATAGGTTTGACGGAGGCGCAAAACAAAGCTTTCGTGCTCAAATGGAGCACGACAATGGACGTTCGGTGACATGTCCACACCACACAAGCACCTCCACAGACTAAAGCGAGCGATGCGAATGTAGACGTGTCAATGTTTTGAGGACATGACCTGGGGTATGGTGCTGCCTCTCCTTTACAAGAGACCGCACAGCCACGGGCGGCTAATGTCCGGACACACCATCGAACAACATCCGCCTGGCAAACTGTGTTTCATCAAGCAGCACTGCATATGAGGTGCGAAATGCTCAATATATACTTGATTACAGCATCTTTAATGCCCAAAAAGCCGTCGGCAATGACAACAACACTCAGAGCGGCACTGACAACGGCTCATGCAACGGCTCGTACAACGATTCTAACCACCAGCGAACAAATTGCGACGCGACCAGAGACATCATCTCACACATAGATATAAAATCATGAATAATGGAAACAAACAAGCTTGCCCCTGATTTGCTTCGCATCCCGCGCTCCCACCTCGTCAGTCCAATCATGGGCTGCAAATCCCAACGCAGCACGACGTCGCCATGACAAGCGTTAATTTGATACATACTGAGTCAACACACATGTGCGCGGCGAAGAAATCTATAGCGTAAAAAGGTGTGTTTTGCTCCGTGTGCACATGCGAGCTCCGCACCGCACCCATACAAGTATCTCGTGCAATCCCCCAACCGCCGTATCGACAAATCCAGGCTACAAACCCTCAAAACAAAGCAAGCACTCAGGCCCTGCAATATTGTCTTGCGTTACACAGCATTATTCTACCTGGTACAGGCCTCCTGTATAACATAACAACATCCCCCAGGCCCCCATTCCCCCCTTTTGGCAGATGGACTGCATCAGCAGCAAACCCGCACTGGGTGGCCGTCTCATTGGCAGCGAAAGGAGCGAGAGGATGTGCGAGGTAAGGGGCCGCGCTAGAAAACCCTACCCTGCGCCCCCCCAAGCCCAACGCCGTCCTCCCCTGCGGCCCCCTAGCCCAACGCCGTCCTCCCCTGCGGCCCCCTAGCCTAACGCCGTCCTCCCCTGCGGCCCCGCCTAGCCTAACGCCGTCCTCCCCTGCGGCCCCCTAGCCCAACGCCGTCCTCCCCTGCGGCCCCGCCTAGCCTAACGCCGTCCTCCCCTGCGGCCCCGCCTAGCCTAACGCCGTCCTCCCCTGCGGCCCCTAGCCTAACGCCGTCCTCCCCTGCGGCCCCGCCTAGCCTAACGCCGTCCTCCCCTGCGGCCCCGCCTAGCCTAACGCCGTCCTCCCCTGCGGCCCCCCAGCCCAACACCGTCCTCCCCTGGGGCCGCGCCTAGCCTAAAACCCTACCCTGCGCCCCCCCTAGCCCAACGCCGCCCTCCCCTGCGGCCCCCCTAGCCCAACGCTGTCCTCCCCTGCGGCCCCCCAGCCCAACGCCGTCCTCCCTTGCGGCCCCGCCTAGCCTAACGCCGTCCTCCCCTGCGGCCCCCTAGCCCAACGCCGTCCTCCCCTGCGGCCCCGCCTAGCCTAACGCCGTCCTCCCCTGCGGCCCCGCCTAGCCTAACGCCGTCCTCCCCTGCGGCCCCTAGCCTAACGCCGTCCTCCCCTGCGGCCCCGCCTAGCCTAACGCCGTCCTCCCCTGCGGCCCCGCCTAGCCTAACGCCGTCCTCCCCTGCGGCCCCCCAGCCCAACACCGTCCTCCCCTGCGGCCCCGCCTAGCCTAACGCCGTCCTCCCCTGCGGCCCCCCTAGCCCAATGCCACCCTCCCCTGCGGCCCCGCCTTGCCCAACGCTGTCCTCCCCTGCGGCCCCCCAGCCCAACGCCGTCCTCCCTTACGGCCCCCCTAGCCCAATGCCGTCCTCCCCTGCGGCCCCCTAGCCTAACGCCGTCCTCCCCTGCGGCCCCGCCTAGCCTAACGCCGTCCTCCCCTGCGGCCCCCTAGCCGAACGCCGTCCTCCCCAGCGGCCCCCTAGCCGAACGCCGTCCTCCCTTG
>NW_003308005.1:0-680 GCF_000143455.1 Volvox carteri f. nagariensis | reverse complement strand
GGCGTCCTGTTTCCCGTATGCTAGTTTTAGCACGTGTGGAACAACTTAGGGCAGAACGATAGGTGTGATGGGAGCGACAAGCAAAGCTGTCGTGCTCAAATGGAGCGCGCTCAAATGGATGTTCGGCGACATGTTGACAACGCCACACACAAGCAACTCCACAGACTAAAGCGGGTGATGCGCATATAGACGTGTACATGACTTTTGAGGACATGACCTGGTGTATGGTCCCTTTCCTCTAAGCGGCCGCACAGCCACGGGCGGCTAATGTCCGGACACACCATCGAACATCAACCGCCTGGCAAACTGTGCTTAATCAAGCGACATAGCATATCAAAGTGCGGCATCCTCGATATGCATTCGATTACAGCGCATACAATGTCGAAAAAGCCGACAACAACTCAGAGCGGCACCGGCACCGGCTCATACAATGGCTCGTACAACCACTCCAACCAGCGAACAAACATTCCAAATCGCGACGCGACAGCATCTCACGCAGCTGTAATATCGTGAACAACGGAAAAGAAAAACAGCTTGTCCATGCATTCCGCCTACCGTTTCCATAGCTTCAGTTCCCAATGCAGCCATCAGAAACGCGACCGTGCAACGAAGTGTGTCAACGCATGCGCGGCGAAGAAATCTGTAGCACCAGGCGTCATAAAAAGNGTGTGAAGGCAGCT
>NW_003308004.1:5737-8040 GCF_000143455.1 Volvox carteri f. nagariensis | reverse complement strand
GCGATATAGGGAAACCATAGTCGGGCTCCTCGCCCCAACTACGGTTCGCATGTAAGCACGTTGTTCCTGGACCATGGGATTAGCCATAGCACCTTCAAAATTCACATTAATGAAGTCAGGTCCCCAAACTTGCGCTCCATAAGAAAACACCGGTACAACTAGTGTATTGTAGAGAGACATACATAGCTTGGGGGTGGTAATTTTCTTATCACGACACAGGGTGCTGAGCCCAAATGTGGCCCGCCTCCCTGCTGTGAGTAGTTGCTTGGTACAAGCTGAGAACTGCACTCCTGGGCCATAGTGCAACCCGAGATACCGTGCCGTCTCGTTGCCGGTCAGGACCCGCAACCCCACCCCACCTAACCGGTACTCAGCTTCAACAAGCCGCTTCCGCTCACGCGTAGCACCCCCAAAAATGAGGACCTCGCACTTGGCGGCATTCGCGGCCATACCCGTCGCTTTGCAGTAGGCTTCGAGTAGCCCCAGAAGGCATTCAGCTCTATCGTGCCCTGTCGCTACTAGTGACACATCGTCAACGAAAAGTAGGTTAGTGAGATCACCGCCCGCCAGGCTAACACTCTGCTCACGAAGGGTGCTCCATCGGCTGGGGAGGCATACACGGCAATTAGCATCATGGGCATCAATATAATGAGCGAATACTTCTATGAAGAGCCCAAAAAGGGTTACGCTAAGGGGACACCCTTGCTTAACACCACGCCCCACCTTGAATTCAGGTCCCAACTTATTTCCTAACTTGACCCGAAACTTCACGTCAGCATAGCTAGCCTTTAAAGAATCGAGGATGCGCCCGTGAAGCCCATACGACATTAGGAAATCCCAAAGTGTCTCATGGTCAACGGAGTCGAACGCCTTACTAAAGTCAATTTGCATGATAATAAGCGGCCTGGCTCCGGCCACAGTGTGCTTCGAGATAAGATGCCTTAATGTAAACAAGTGATGCTCGGTGCCAAAACCATGCCTACATCCAGCCTGGCTAACGGCACGTAGCCTATTGCCCTCACAGTAATTATTTAATCGCCTCCCTATGATATTGGCATAAAGTTTGCTCAGGGGACCCCCAACTGCAATTCCCCGGTAATTGTCACAGCAAGACACGTCCCCTTTTTTGAATACGGGGGACAGGGTGCTAGTCGTGAATTCCCTCGGGTATTCAGCTCCGTATATGCGGTTGAATAGCACCGTTAAGTAAGGCGCCATCACAAGCACGGGTTGCTGCCCTTCAGTTTCCCTGATAGCGTACTTATAATACTCGGCCGGGGTTCCCTCCAGGCCCGCGGACTTATTGTTGCGCATAGCCTTAAGGCCACTAGCAATTTCATCCTCCGTAAAATCCTCGTTAAGCCAAGCAGCTAATTCCCGTCTGTGCGTCACCTGGTCCTCGTCCAGCCATCTAAACTGAATACCCTCATTGCGGCATTGCCTCGTCTCTCCCGTACCATTAAGCACCTTGGAAAAATGCTCGGTAAAAGCATTAATATCTGAGATCCCGCAAGGAGGTGGTTTTCCCCCACGCAGCCATGTCCACAATCCGCGTGGGTTGAACCGGGCGTCCTTAATCCTCCTCCGCATATCTTCCATTTCAAACTCCTGAATAGCGGCCTTCCTAGCCTTTTTAAAGGCACGGTGCTTGGCCTTCCAGGTAGTCCTATGTAGATCGGGCAGCTTGCCTGAGACGGGGTCCCTGACCTCCTTACGGAAACTCATCATATCATTCCACGCAGCTGCACAGTCCTCGTTCCACCAGTCACGCTTCACAGACTTTTCCATCCCCCGTGCATCGCCGAACGTCTCTCTAGCACACTTATTGATAAGGGTGCGCAGGTCATTCATGCTTTCGTCACAGGGTGCCCCTTCTACAAGCTTTTCCTTGAGAGAGTTGATGGTCTCTGTAATAATGCCATCAGGTTCACGAAAAAGCTCAGTGAAGCGGCCCTTGCGTGAAATATCAAAAATAGGGATCCGTTCACGTGCTAGGTGAGGCTTCCGACCCCGTGCAGCCCCTGGCCTCAAAACGGCATGCAGGCGAAGGATAAGCGGGTGATGATCACTCAGCACATTAGACTCTCCCCATAAGTAAGATCTAAGGACTTTGAGAGTGTTAATCTGCTCGAAGAGCCCGTAAGATGCAAGGCACAGATCAATAGAACTGTGACCCTCAGTAGAGTTGGAGTAAGTGAAGCCCCCGGGCACATCACCAGGTGCCCGCCCATTGACAATGGCTAGCCCTGTGTCAAGACACATTTGTGCCAATCGGCGGCCAAAACAATTCTATATATATACTT
>NW_003308004.1:4843-5687 GCF_000143455.1 Volvox carteri f. nagariensis | reverse complement strand
ACTGCAATTCCCCGGTAATTGTCACAGCAAGACACGTCCCCTTTTTTGAATACGGGGGACAGGGTGCTAGTCGTGAATTCCCTCGGGTATTCAGCTCCGTATATGCGGTTGAATAGCACCGTTAAGTAAGGCGCCATCACAAGCACGGGTTGCTGCCCTTCAGTTTCCCTGATAGCGTACTTATAATACTCGGCCGGGGTTCCCTCCAGGCCCGCGGACTTATTGTTGCGCATAGCCTTAAGGCCACTAGCAATTTCATCCTCCGTAAAATCCTCGTTAAGCCAAGCAGCTAATTCCCGTCTGTGCGTCACCTGGTCCTCGTCCAGCCATCTAAACTGAATACCCTCATTGCGGCATTGCCTCGTCTCTCCCGTACCATTAAGCACCTTGGAAAAATGCTCGGTAAAAGCATTAATATCTGAGATCCCGCAAGGAGGTGGTTTTCCCCCACGCAGCCATGTCCACAATCCGCGTGGGTTGAACCGGGCGTCCTTAATCCTCCTCCGCATATCTTCCATTTCAAACTCCTGAATAGCGGCCTTCCTAGCCTTTTTAAAGGCACGGTGCTTGGCCTTCCAGGTAGTCCTATGTAGATCGGGCAGCTTGCCTGAGACGGGGTCCCTGACCTCCTTACGGAAACTCATCATATCATTCCACGCAGCTGCACAGTCCTCGTTCCACCAGTCACGCTTCACAGACTTTTCCATCCCCCGTGCATCGCCGAACGTCTCTCTAGCACACTTATTGATAAGGGTGCGCAGGTCATTCATGCTTTCGTCACAGGGTGCCCCTTCTACAAGCTTTTCCTTGAGAGAGTTGATGGTCTCTGTAATAATGCCATCAG
>NW_003308004.1:0-1652 GCF_000143455.1 Volvox carteri f. nagariensis | reverse complement strand
AGCAAGATGGCATGGTCCATGCTGTCAGGGTCCTGGCATCCGTGTCATTGCAGGGGGGTCGGGGAAGAAAGGGTAAAGAAACGTGCTATCCGGGATGGAAATGGAGCGGGAGAGGAAGGAAAATGAGTTTCCCGCCCTGTCACGAAACCAGCACAAACCAGCGCAGTCTCCGGTCTCTGTCGTCCGTCTGGCTGACCAACTCTAGGACGGATGAGCAAGCCAGCTAAATCACGATATGCGCATTAACCTCGCTCCCAACATCTCTGGGAGGTAGGTCCTGTCCTTCATAACGCCAGCCATCCTGGCCCCCCCCCCCATACCCGCCCACCCCGCACCTGGCCGCACTCCTCGTTGTAGTAGACCCCCTCCGAATAGAACCTGAACGGCGCCAAGGCCGCGTTCATAAGCACCGCCACGGGACCATGCAGCGCCACCGCCTCCATCAGCGCCGCCTCATCGCGCGAGGGAATGTTAAGGTAACCAGAGAAGCGGGCGGACACAGGCACGGTGGCGGGGCCCCCGCGCTGGGTGACGTCGCTTGCCGCGTCGGTGCCGCTCTCACGTCGCGACAGTGATGGCCCATCCACAATCGGAACCCTGCGGGCGTGTTGGGTAAAAGCATGTGGCTGGTTTGTGTGATGGCAAGGGCGAAACCCCGCAGCTCTTCCCTTTCGTACCCCCAGCATACGCACACAGGCACGATCGAACTGCCAGTTGCCCCTGCGTGCGGTGTACTGCATGTGCTTGCTCGCTTACTTGCAGAACGAGTTCTGGGCTAAGTAAGGGTACTCCGACTCCTGAGCGATACCCCCCGCATCCACCACATACTGGAGGGTGGGCTCCACGAAACCTGCGAGGAGAGCGGGAGGGAGAGCGGGAGGGAGGCAAGGTAGGACCAGGAAAAGGTGAGGAGGCCAACCACTGACGGGATTCGGTCGTGGACAGCCAGGGAGCGCTCAGGTTCGTGGCAGAGAAAGAGGTAGGAGAGGAAGAGAGGGGGTGGGTGATGTTGGGATGCTGGGAGAGAGGGAATCTTGCGACATGGTTAGCCACATGGTTAGCACAGGCAGCCAGGCCGGTCGGTGGCGGTGGTGAGGAGGTGCGCCTCTTGCCAGTCACTCAGGGCCGCTCACTCACCACCGGCGCATCCGTCGTTTCCGTAGTCCCAGGCGCAGTCCACCAGCTGCTGCTCGCTGAAGGACAGAGCCTGACCTGAAGCCAGCAGGCGAGAAGCCGGGTGTGCCAGCGGCCAGACGAGGGGCCCATATGACGATGGCCATGTGGCGGTGGTGGTGGGTGATGGGGTGTTATAAACACATCGAAATGCGCAGGGGAGAGGAAAAGTGAATCGGGAGACAAGAGAAGTGGTAAAGGGACAACACACAGACAAACACGCACACAGCAGCAGCAGTAGCGAAAGAAAAGCGAGCAAGCAGCAGCAGCAGCTCGCCTCACCGGTTGCCTTGAACCAGGCGCCCTGCATAGCACCTGCCGCACTGAAAGCCTAAAGAGGGTCAGGTAGGCAGCGGACATACAGAGCAGCGGGTAATCAATACGTTGACAGCATGGTCTAGACAGCGCCATGGTACGGTCATACATATCAGACGATCGTACATATCATCAACGTACGACATCCATGACCATAACAACAA
>NW_003308003.1:5438-8172 GCF_000143455.1 Volvox carteri f. nagariensis | reverse complement strand
GACAGACAGACAGACAGACAGACAGACAGACAGACAGACAGACAGACAGACAGACAGACAGACAGACAGACAGACAGACAGACAGACAGACAGACAGACAGACAGACAGACAGACAGACAGACAGACAGACAGACAGACAGACAGACAGACAGACAGACAGACAGACAGACAGACAGACAGACGACGGAACGAATTCCTAGGAGGCCATCTGGCGCCGCCGCCGACGTACAACGACGTACACATCACCAAAACGGCTATACTATATATAGAGATTATGTGAACAGTAGTTTATCTGTGGTATAAATCTGCGCGCCGACGGGCGGAGATGGGCGGGGAAGACAGGCAAAGATTGTGTACGGGTGCGTCCTGGCAGGATTCAGTTCCAGATCGAGATCCAGATCCAGGCGATGTGTGTTTAAAACTCAAAAGGTGAGTCAGGCTACGTAGATTCCAGATTCAGGTCCAGATCCAGCAAGCAGGAATCACGCAGCATGTTTGATGTGGTGACGTGTACGGTACGGCACTGCCGTAAAAGCAACGAATCTCTCTAGAATCTTCACACTTTGAGGAAAAGGTGTTGATAATGTAATGTTACAGAGTGGGAGGCTTCTGGGCCACTTTATCACATTGTCAGTTCTACGATTTATCACCTTAAAGCACCATCCACCACTACCACACTGTCTTCGCCATACGAACTGTAAGTCCAAGGCGGCGGATCCAGCCTTCAGGGACCCCTCCTCATCATTCACCCGAACATCCGAAGAGTCGGAGGGTTTGGCAATCGCCACCGACCCAGCGTGCGAATCTGGTTCATCAACTGTGACCTCAACTCCACATCTC
Source organism: Volvox carteri f. nagariensis (assembly GCF_000143455.1). Classification (NCBI taxonomy): domain Eukaryota; kingdom Viridiplantae; phylum Chlorophyta; class Chlorophyceae; order Chlamydomonadales; family Volvocaceae; genus Volvox; species Volvox carteri. The sequence continues at coordinate 7,331 of NW_003308003.1, read as the reverse complement.
AGCAGCTAGCCTTAATCTCGTTCTCCCGAGTAATCCGGGGGTCTTCCCGGGAATCGAACCCAGGATCTTAAACCGCTCTTTGCAGTAGTGTCTACCCAGACCAGACCAGATTTAATAAATAGCATGTGTCAGACTGCGAATTATACAACTCGTTGGAACGACGGCCCGACTTGGCCTTGCAAGGCACTTTCACGTACACACCACATATGCACTTAAATCAGGTGAATACACACTGGCCGAAACGTCAGAGTACGGTAACCCGGTGCGGCCGCCATTTGCATGAGCGTTGTCGTCCACAGCCACTACAGCCAAAACAACTGTGTGGTGGGAACTCAATTCAATTCAATTCAGCTAAGCAACAACAGTAAATAAAATTTTGGGAGGGCCTTCCTTCGGAGCCATCACGCGCAGCGTACAGCGTACTTTTGAATTTTGGATGGAACAACCGAAATAATAATGAGATGATGCGTCCCAAACGTTTATGATATAAATACCCGTGGCTATATAGACTTCTAAAGACGACAAGGACAACGACAGGACATAGCGCCGCAGCGGCAAGCATTGAAAAGCCCCTCCCCCCCAGTGGGCCCCCACCCTCCAGCCGCTGTACTATTCACCGGCCAAAACCTCTGCTTTAAGTTAGCTCCTCTTCGTAAGCCTTCCTCAGTAAATAGTCGTCCAAACGCATCTCTTTTTGTACTGGTACACGTCCCAGTTTTGCATCCTGCACCTTCCCGCCTTCCGACAGTCTAAAACTGTGTCTGTCTGTCTGTCCGTCTGTTTGGTTGTCAGTGAATGTCAACCTGAGAAAGGCCGGTGTTATATCACGTCTTATCGCAGGAAAAGAACCGATCGGCGTATGCTAGATCCCTTGATACCCAGGACACTACAGCCGGCCCACATATAGCTGGCATAGCCCGCGCAGGAATGGGTTGCAGGAAGAGCAAAAGGAAAACGCCAAGCAGTACGCACGTCACGAGACAAATTCGAACAAATTCAAACAAAATTCGAGAACATAATTGAATGAATTCGTACGAATAACACGGAGGACACGTTTCACGTTTTTCACGTTTTTGTGTTACAAGCTTCAAGCTTGTACGGTCCAAACGAGCCAAGAGGCTCATGAACCGCCGAACTGGAAACAAGAACATGTAAAGGTAGTAAATTAACCTTACTGTAAAAACATATTTAATCATCAATAAATTGTAACCTGCATCTTCTGATATGATCCAAAAGATGTGCTAGTCCGCGTTGGTTCTCAACGCCCATAACGTCTATCATGCGGTCCTCAGGAGACATTCCAAGCTCAAATAGCTTGGTGCGAATATTCGCGTACACAGGGCACTCAAGCAAAACATGACGCTCGTCCTCAACTGCTTGACGGTTCCCACATACGTACACACCACCGCGCTGCCCTTTCCCTGCCATGAGGACGATTCACTGCAAGCGGCCACACACGGAGGACAACCGTGTACACCACGCACGCCACGCACACCACGCACGCCACGCACACCAAACGATGTAAAAGATCAACTGTCAACTGTCGCCAACTTCGCCAACGGTAAAACCTCGCTGTAGCAGCGATCTGTTACCTCGTGTGTTGTGCGCCAGTAACAAAAACACGCGACATGTACAAGCAAAATTGCACATGCACACTCACAACAGTTCGACCCCATGCTGCTACTGCTGCCGCTGCTGCTGCACACGACTCGCTCGACCACACCACCAATAGTAGTTCTGGTAGTAGAATGTGTCCACCTGCAGCGACAGCACAGCGTGCAGCAGCACAAATTTATAAGCAAGCTTTTACATGCAGCGTGTACAGCTACTTCAAAAAAATACCATTCCGTTGCTATTCCGTTGCCATTCCGGTATTTTCCGGTAGCACAATCC
>NW_003308003.1:3891-4730 GCF_000143455.1 Volvox carteri f. nagariensis | reverse complement strand
CACCACCGCCGCCGCCGCCGCCGGCACTGCCTTCCCCGTTCGCTATCCTTCCCGTCTCAGTTCCCGATTCTGCTGCTGCTGCTGCTGGCGCTGCTGCCGCCGCCGCCGCCGCCGCTGGCTGCTGTTTTGTCTCCCGGGGTCCCGGCATCAGATTGATGATCTCCTCCCAAATGAGGTCCGCCGGAACCTCGAATGCGGACGCGCCCAACACGTGCACCTCGATGTGGCTCCGCAACGCCAACTGCTCCGGGGTGTAGTGGTGTTGTAGTGCCTGGCAGTGGTGGTGGTGATGGTGATGTTGGTGGTGGTGATGGTGGTGGTGATGTTGGTGGTGGTGCTGTTGGTGGTGGTGCTGTTGGTGGTGGTGATGTTGGTGGTGATGTTGGTGGTGGTGATGTTGGTGGTGGTGATGTTGGTGGTGGTGATGTTGGTGGTGGTGATGTTGGTGGTGGTGATGTTGGTGGTGGTGATGTTGATGAGAGCGAGCGTAGGAGCACTGACGAACACGGCATTGATGGCGGTGGACGTGCGAATACACTCGTGGTGGTGGTTTTAGCAGTGCCGAGGGTGTGTGTGTGTTTGCATGCATGTGGACCGCAGACGGATTTTCGCGTACTCCGCACAACTGTCCATTATTGTCCTACGCTTTCGCCCGCATTTCGCCCGTATTCATTTGTCTTCGCAATCCCTAGACGCCGTAGTACATATCTTCGTCGTACTTGCTACCTTCTCACAACACCTCGTGAGCAAGATATGACACACCCTGCCCAGTCGGGAAAGCCGGAATTCCCCCACAACACCGTGATCACGTCTCCGTACACCGTACATCGTACCTGGAT
>NW_003308003.1:0-1391 GCF_000143455.1 Volvox carteri f. nagariensis | reverse complement strand
GCAGCAGTGACGGCGATGACAGTGACGGCGATGACAACGATGGGGAGGAGGTGGAGGAGGAGGGGGACAAAGTGGTCATGAGGGCTGTGGAAGGACTGGACAACGGAGAAGATGAGCAGAGAGAGGAGGAGGATGAAGATGAGGTTGAAGGAGGAGGAGAAGAAGAAGAGGAGGAGGAGGAGAAGATGAGGAGGTGCGAGGTGACACCGTGATGCATCAGTATATGCTTCACAGGCTGCTGATCCGGCTTTGAGGGTCGAGATCTGGACGAGTCAAGAGGGCGAGGAAGAAGGCGGCGGCCAGGGCAACCTGTATGAAGGTATGCATGGGCCGTACAACATGATCTTGTACGATGTGTTTGAGATATCCTTGTGGGTCTTTGCGAGACCCACAAGGATGGATCTGCACGACATGGCTGTACGAGTTGCTGGATAGCATTTTGAATCCGAGTCATTGCAATACTGTCCTATTCAACTGGAGCTTCCAGACATCAACAACAAAAGCAATGTTTGCACATAATATCTGTGTGAACCGATTGGTTACAGGACGGATTCGCTCCGTCAATGTCTGGGCTCTTATCAAAGTAACCTGGGCCGTGAGGCCTCACTAATGTTGACTCCTCGACACTGTGAACTTGGGCCATCAGGCCTCGCTAATCTCAATTCCGCGACACCCCAAATCTGGGCCGTCAGGCCTCGCTAATCTCAATTCTGCGACACCCTGAACCTGGGCCGCGAACCTGGGCCATCAGACTTAAATGCTCGCAACAACGGTGGTACGACAGCAAGTGAACTCCAACATACCGAGCATCCGCGCAAATCAGTCTCTCTCTCTCAATACCATTTAACGTCTCTTCGCTAAGGTAGCGAGTAGAGACAACCAAGAGCCAGCCAAACTACACTGACCCGCAGTGGACAAGAAACAACGAAGCGTACCCAGATATGGAGAATGAGGTATAAAATCCTGTCCCTTATTTGCCAAGCTTTGCCCGTGTCAGCGGCACTGGGCCACAAGAGTGGTGTCGGCGGGTAGACCGGCCGAGAGAAGGCGCGACTGAGGGCGTTTCCCGCCTTCGTCGGGAGTTAAGCGAATAATAGCGTTCCTGTTATCTCAATTAGTGCCAGCCGGGGCAACTGCTGAAGAGAAAAGCAAGCAAGCATACCTGGTCGTCCGACCCATTTAATAAGCAGCGACCGACGGACCAGTCGGACAAACCAGGAAGAGCGACAAGTCATCCATGCGGAATTAATTATCGCAACGAAGCGACGACAGAGCACCCGACCCAGAGCCGGGCCCAGTCCACCCCCATCTGACTTTCCGACCTTGTCCTTTTGACTTGCTCGTAGTGGGCACTGGCGAGGACGCGATTGGAGGCGACGGGGAGGAGATGA
>NW_003308002.1:6458-8279 GCF_000143455.1 Volvox carteri f. nagariensis | reverse complement strand
ATGGGGTTATAATGGGTTATGATGATACAATACGATAGGAGCTCTCCTTAAAGCTCCGGCTTGACTTGGCTGGCTCACTCCAGCCTCGTTAACTTGATTTGCGCGATCGCAGTAGGCGAGGACGGGCTGGGAACGGATCCCTGTCGAGCCTAGAGGTATGAGCACTAAGGGCGGACCTTATGGAATGCTGTGTGTACACTCTCTGTCTATCCTGCTCTGATGCGCGTCTCGAGGTAGGGTAGGATCACAGTCTTGTTACACCAAAACAGTCCTATCAACCCTCCTATGATTATATTATCTTCAATAATATAATGGTCTATACGCTCACGAAGAGTTGCTTCGAGAGCCAAACGACAAATGTTTGGCCTCTTCGCACTCGCATTTATGGCGAAGCACCGACTGATCCACGCCGGGCCTTATCACACCCGGCCCTACCCTGGATGCGTAACGCTCATCCAGCTAACGACAGATGAACGACAACCTAACATCCTCAAATCACAACGGAAAGCGCCTTATACGCTACCCAAAGTCTCAAATAAATCAACACGCGGTTCGCCTTACTACCTTCGGTTGGCTTAGCCACCTGCGGATAGCGACTAACTCGGTCGTGGCACGTAATTTGTGCGCTCCAGATGTTTTGGCGTGACAGCTGTCACGCCATATGACGTGCTAACAGACATAAGAAATGCGGATGGATCACTCCCCCCCCCCAGCTCATGCGCGGATTGCGCTGGGTGAGCTGGCGGTAGACCACCCAAAAAGGCACTAAAGTAACTGAACGGCGCGCGTTGTGTCCTTAACCAGGGCGCGCTTCCACATAGCATTGCTGAACACAATCAACCAAAACTTACTTCCTACTTGCAAAACACTCAAACGGTCGTCCCGTTGCACAGCACGGAGCCAATGCAAGCGTGCCGGATCCGCCTGCGTGATATAAGTGCGCGGCACAGCAGCGATGACAGCTACCTCAGCATGCTGACATGCCACCGGCAACACCACATCCATCACTTCCTCAGAGATATCCAACCCTATGATTGGCATGGCGATTCCATCAGAAAGAGCCTTTGCAAAACTCTGCGGCTGGGCCGCGTAGAGGGTTGCCTTGTCGGGCATATACCGAACGGTGCAGGCACCCTCCCGCAACTGCTGCATTGCCTTCTCATCCCACTTCCAAGGGATAAACACTGATCCCACACAACCAACTGCGACGGCTTGCGTTAGAATGCTAACATCCTCAGCCCTCACAAGATCCTTCCTCATGATACCTTTACATCCGGCGGTCACCAATGCCTTTACTTTGCTTGGACTGTGCTCTCCCGGCATCACACGGGCCAAAGCTTGGCTGACCCCCTTGGTCGTGTGAAGCTCGAACGGGCCCGAGCACGGATGCTCCTTGGCCTCAGAGATTCCCGCCATCACTTTCTTGGCAGAGGGGCGTGTAGGGGCTACACGATTGCACAACTCGCTCACACTAACCACCTCAACGTCTCCATTGTCGTACACCACCTGAAACACGTGGGACCTTCCCCTGCGGCCAGCATACGATGCTACACCCAGCGACCGGGTGGTGCGACGCCCTCTTCCCTTAGACTCTCTCATAACAGCCACGCCCTGGAGGTCGCGCAGGTACTTGGGTGGCTCGGGAGCTGCACCCCGTGCAGGTTCGGACGACTTCCCTTCCAAAGCTTCAGCACTAACTCCTTTCGACTCACACTTTGGGCAAATCCATGCGCCCTCCGGTATCTCCTTCAAAGGCGGCTTAAGACAATAAGTGTGCCATCCAGTGCCGCACGCATCACATAACAACATCCATTCTTCGGG
>NW_003308002.1:1614-2762 GCF_000143455.1 Volvox carteri f. nagariensis | reverse complement strand
CGTTCTGATGCTTAATTCACGGCCGATGCTCGATGACAAAATTATATTCCTGCAACGCTAGTGCAAAGCGTGCATATTGTCCTGTAAGCCCCTCCGAGCTCATCAGGTACAGCAGTGGCTGATGGTCTGTAATCAGCCTAAACGGAGGGCCGCCGATCAGGTGGTGCCGAAACATCTTCACAGCCCACACAGCGGCCAGCATCTCTCCCTTGTAGCTGCTGTAGTTTGCTTCGTGCTTGTTAAGCGAGCGGCTGATACAAGCACACATGTATTCGTTTCCGTCGTCATCGACTTGCCCGAGGACGGCTCCTATGCCCTTATTGGAGAAATCCGTGTGCAGTATTAGCGGGCGGGAGTAGTCGATGCGACGCAAGATGAGTCCCTCCTTGGTGAATGCAGTCTTGATGGCTTCAAACGCCTCTTGCTGCTTGGGACCCCAGACCCACGGTTCACCTTTCTTGAGGAGCTTGTTCAGATCCGCTGCAAGCTGACTCATTTGCGGGACGTAGCAGCGGTAGTAGTTGATGAAACCCAGCTGCGTACGGAGCTCAGACACGTTGCGGGGAGGCTGAAGAGCCATGATTGCGGCGACCTTGGCCTGGTGAGGGCTGATCCCAAAGGCACTGAGGTTGTGACCCAGGTACTCAATGACGTCAGCGCCGAAAATTGATTTGTCAGGATGGGCACGGAGCCCACAGGCTGCCAACACGTCGAGTACGGCGGCCACATGCTTGACGTGCTCCTCAGGCGTCTGTGACCAAATAAGTACGTCGTCAATGAATGCTACACTGACATCGGCCAGGCCTGCCTTGCCCAGCTCATAATCCATGACGCGCTGAAAGTAGGCGCTGGCATTTTTGAGTCCATACGGCATTCGTGTGTAGGCCATGAGCTTGTTGGAGACCCAGTACGAGGTACGAGCCTGATGCTCAGGCGCTATGGGGATCTGCAAAAACCCCTGCCGCAGGTCCAACTTGGAGAAAATAGTAGCTTTGCCTACGCGCTGGAAAATCTCCTCGGGACGATGCAGCCCATATTTGTCCTGTAGTGTATGCGTGTTGACAGGGCGATAGTCCTGTGCCATGCGGTAGTCGGTCCATAAGCCAGTGTCGGGATCCTTCTTGGCGGCGACGACTGGGTTGACGGCG
>NW_003308002.1:0-1259 GCF_000143455.1 Volvox carteri f. nagariensis | reverse complement strand
TGTTCATGCTGATGCTATTGCCCCAGATCCATCCTCCATCAGGATCCTTTTGGTAGCGCTCATAGGCTGTTGCTGCCATGTTGCCTTCAGGCGTAAAGGAGGATACACTGGCAAGTGAAGCGGCTGGGCTGTAGCTTTCCCTTCCCCAGCCGTTGTAGTCAAACCCGTTGTGGTCTCGTGCGCCTGAGCGCGTTGTAGACGTACCAACGGATTCAGGCACCCAGCTGGCTGCGCTCAGGAGCAGCCCCCCTGTGGAAAGGGCTTGTGTGGCGATTTTTACCCCTGAGGCACCGAACGACTTGCCCTGCATGGCGCCTGCGCATGCAGCGAGAGAGAGCAGGAGCGTTGCCAGCATGCTGAGCGCTGCAAGGCTTGTCCATGTGCGCTTGGTGACACTGATGCTTTTTGTGCGTAGGGCCTTAGCCCGTTTCCTCTTGCCGCTTCGCCGGGGCGGTGGCAAGGGCTCCTGGTGTGTTACGACCACGGGAGTGGCCGCAGTTGCTACGGCTCCAATCGTAGCTGCTACGGTACTGGTAGCTGCTGATGTGAAGCCAGTGACCGTGGTGATGATCGCTGATGCTGCCTGCACCAGGGCTGACCTGGGTGTGCTGGCAGACTGAGGTGCTACATGTGTTGTGATGTGCTGACCTGCATCCATTCCCAACCAGTGCTCTGACGCCTGGGTAGAGGCAGCCGTAGGGGTGCTGGCGTGATTGCAGGGACTAACACATGCGCTCTGTGCAGTTGTGATGGTTGATTGAACGAGTTGCGGGTTGTCGTTGCTAACACATCCCCCCCCAGCTCTGTTGACATATCGCTGGGAAGAGAGCTGGCCCTGGTACAGAAAGCTGTTGAACGCAGGCTAGCTGTGACCCCTCGTGCGGCGGACCGCAGAGCAGGTGTCATGGGGATGCTAATTGTGTAGTCCGGACTCTCGATGACATTGGGAAACAGGTGGAGCTGCGCTGTCGGATACTGGGTGATGGCGTCCGCGACAGGTAGCATTTGCTCGTTGCCCACCAAGAAATCGAACAGAGGCGTGTTCTCAACCACCAGTGTCTGAGTGAGGTTGAGCTTGAACTCGTGTATCGTGCCCGGAAGCATTGTCACTTGAACTCCCCTCGTGTCAATTTCCCCCAGAAGCTTGGCATCGACACTGGCGGACGTATCTAGGTGCGTGCGAGTGGGCACGAGTACCAAACCCAGCCGCTGCATGGCGCGCTGTGTTATGAGATTTACGTCTGCGCAGTGGTCACGGA
>NW_003308001.1:5966-7899 GCF_000143455.1 Volvox carteri f. nagariensis | reverse complement strand
CGACTGGCAAAAGGCATGGGGTGGGCTGCCGATGAGCTCGTTGAGCACAAATTGTGCTGTGGGAACTGCATTGTCCATGGACTCTTCCACATCATCCATGCTTCTGCTGGAGGAACCACGTGTACGTTTGACTTTAACTTGGGAGATCCGAACAATGCACACTCTCTCGATAATGGACTCAAACGGGATACACCCATAAGCTGCTGCTGGTTTTCCAGTCACCCTGGAAGTGGAGGTTGTGTGGACAATCAATGGTTAGTGTTAGTGCAAGAGAGGGAGGTATACAACTGAAATTACGACTGTGTGTAAACTACTTTTATTACCTCTGCCATCGCAGCGGACGGAGATTCAGTTCACGGTTCCATTCATCTTCTGGAGCATCAAACCACTTAACATACACCACATCTGCTACCTTGTCTTTGTAGAGCACGCTGAGCAGTAGCTGCACCTGCACACAAGGGCCATGCACATATGAGCAAACTCCAGAGAACTGAAGTACATACACACAACGAATGGAAACCAAACCTCCATTTGCCTACCCGTCCGTACCACACACCATAGCCCCCTGGGGTGTCGTTGTTCAGGATTGAAATGTCGCACACTGGGCATGCCTGGGTCTTGAAAAGGGACTTAGCCAGGCCGCCACCACGGATGTAAGTGACGGTGTGAAGTGGGGCGTAGTAAAGACATCCCATACGCCTGATGACAACCTACAAGTGTGAAGTTCACATGCATAGCATAGTCAACAACTAGCTAAATTATCACTGCTAAACCTGCTAGTACTGTATCATTAACCTATGTAACCAGCGAGCCTACCTTGGCATGATCCAGATCCTGTGCAGACACCCCCCAGGCAGCCACCAGCTGCTCTGTAAGGCACTGCTGCAGGTACTTTGCACCCTCCATGCCCCAGGCTGCTTCATCTGTTTGCAAAAAAATGCAAGACATGCATACAGTGTGATGCCATTGGGTCAACATTTTGGGAAAATACAAGCTTGCATACACTGACCTTGCAGATTCTTAACCTTTTCCATGGCCTGTATCCAAGGAAGGCTGAGACCTGACCGGCCGATGGCATGTTTCTTGTCCCTGAGTACCTGTGCTCTCTGGTACACAGGTACGTTGATACGTGCAACGTGGGTTAGGCGTGTAGCGGCATATAAAATCTTAGATGGTTACAGCAACATCTGCAGCACATACATAGCTTCAAGCACACATACCAGGCGCGAAGCTTAAAGGCTAGCTTGGATGAATCACAGCTATAGTGGGAGGCTGGGCACGAGCTGCATTGCTGCTCTGAGGATGATGCAGCTGCAGCTACAGCAGGTTGCTCTTGTCTGCATTAGCCCAACTCTGCATGTGCTAGCTCCTCCTGCTTGGAAGGAGTCTTATCTGCAGCTGCCTCTGCTTGCTGCTGCTCAGAAGCACTGCCACCACTGCCACCACCGATGCCACTATGGCTGTCACTGCTATTGCTGCTGTTGTCACGGCTGCTGCCGCTGCTGTGCCTGCTGCTGCTGCCACTGCTGCCATGGCTGCAGCTGTGTCTGTGGCTGCGGCTGCGGCTGCGGCTGCGGCTGTGGCTGCGGCTGCAGCTGCGGCTGCTGCTGCGGCTGTGTCTGTGGCTGCGGCTGCGGCTGCGGCTGCGGCTGCGGCTGCGGCTGCGGCTGTGCCTGTGCCGGTGGCTGCGGCTGCGGCTGCGGCTGCGGCTGTGCCTGTGCCTGTGCCGGTGGCTGCGGCTGCGGCTGCGGCTGCGGCTGTGGCTGCGGCTGTGGCTGCGGCTGCGGCTGCGGCTGCGGCTGTGGCTGCCGCTTCCGCTTCCGCTGCTGCTGCTGCTGCTGCCGTTGCCGCTGCCGCTGCAGCTGCTACTCACCAGGCCACCATCCATCGTGGCGCCCAGCTCAGCTGCAGTCCACCATCCAAAGCCTGCTGC
>NW_003308001.1:3831-4978 GCF_000143455.1 Volvox carteri f. nagariensis | reverse complement strand
TTTGTTTGCATATCCCTCCAGCGAGAGGGCTTGGTCCAAGCGAGAGGGCTTGGACCTATGCTGATGTTCGTTCCAAGAAGTGAACTGAGGACTGATGCTACGGTGAAAGGTATGCACGTAAATTCGCCCGTGCGCCAAACGCCCTGTAACTCGCTTACGCTAATCTCACATTCCAATATGCCACTGCACTTTCTTCTCCAGCCTGGCCACATTCTCTTCCTCGCAAACGTACTTGGGCACCTTACAATCCAACACCATACGGGCTTTGGAAACGCGGGCAGCTGCTTCACAAGGACCCCCCCCATGTGTCCGGTCGTACTTCGCGAATAAACCGTTCGTACATCGTCCAAAAAAGCCAGGAGCGAAATTCACCGCGCGGATGCGCGCGTGGGATTCACAAAATGCGCCTGTACAAGTGTATATATTTTTTCTTGGCGGAAAGGACCAGGCGCGCCAGCGCGTTGCGCAGGTGGGCATGTTGGCCAAAGCCGCACGCGGCATGCATGCTGGACTATTGCGTGGCTGCTTTGCAGTAACTAAAAGCACCGAAAGCCAACGTCGTAGCTTGCAACTCTGGGCTCGTGAAACTGCCGCGGAAGATGAAGCGCTGGCGAAGAGGCAATTGTATGCAGCACCTTGTTCAGAGTAAAGTCAAATTACAAAGTTGCGCAAAGTATAACATACATAAACTTCATTAAACATAAGAACAGATAAGACGTTTAGAGCCTTGTCGGTGACATGGACGCCGCTGTTGGCTTGGAACAGCTATTTGCTGTGCATAGGGACGTGCCCGCGTTAGCCGTGTTGCAACAGTCTCAGGATGGATTTCAGCCAGCAACAGCCTCAAGAGCTGCTGCACAACCACCGGGAATGTCTTCAGTTGAGCACGTGTAGTTTTGGTCGGCGGGGTCGAGCAACGTACGCAATGCGCACAGAAACCAAGGTGCAGCGTTCTGTAACATCGCCAACATATCCGGTACGCGGTGGCAGGCTTGCCGAACTCGAAATGAAGGGGGGGTCGCATCTCACCATTCAACTAAGCATGCATGTGCTCGGTTGAATGCTCGGTAGCGTGCGAGTTTACCCCTATTAGGATGCTTGTTTGCATATCCCTCCAAGCGAGAGGGCTTGGACCTATGCTGATGTT
>NW_003308001.1:2263-3781 GCF_000143455.1 Volvox carteri f. nagariensis | reverse complement strand
CGAATAGAGAATCCGTACATCTCGTCCCAAAAGTCAGGAGCGAATTTTGCCGCGCAGATGCGCGCGTGCGATTCGCAAAATGCGCCTGTACAAATGTATATAAAATTTCTTGGCGGATGAGGACCAGGTGCGCCAGCGCGTTGCGCAGGTGAGCATGTTGGCCATAGCCGCACGCTGAACTATTGCGTGGATGCTTTGCAGTAACTAAAAGCACCGAAAGCCAACGTCGTAGCTTGCAACTCTGGGCTCGTGAAACTGCCGCGGAAGATGAAGCGCTGGCGAAGAGGCAGTTGTATGCAGCACCTTGTTCAGAGTAAAGTCAAATTACAAAGTTGCGCATAGTATAACATACATAAACTTAATTAAACATAAGAACAGATAAGACGTTTAAAGCCTTGTCGGTGACATGGACGCCGCTGTTGGCTTGGAACAGCTACCGTAGTGACAGGAAATGTTCGTGATTTTATTGTTCGAGACACCCTCAAAATTACACCCGAAATTATTGGTGAAACTTTTGAATTCGTGAGAAGCCAACGCAACCGAAGCAACGGTGCCTGCAATATTCGTTAATGGGTCCGACTCAGAACGCCGATTGACGCAAAAGCTGGCCAATGCATGCACGGTTATTCTGCACACCAGCAAACACCAGATTCCAGATTAGTGTGCGTAGTCGGCAAGGCGCGCGGGGGCCCTCAACTGCCTGGCCGTTCGCCTCAGTCCGCATTGAAGGAGGCTTTGTTGCTTAGGCCGCTTAGCCCTCGGATCCATGTCCGTTCAATTACTATGGATGTATATATGGCCAGAAAAGTGGAATTTGTCGAGTAATTACTGTGTTGAAGGCATTATACGATTTGGCTTCGGAGCACACATATATTCGTGACGACCATCGCCTGGAACAGCTTGTAATTTATATGTGACATAATTTCGTGATGCCGTCACGAAATTAAAATCACGAACATTTCCTGTCACTACGGTATTTGCTGTGCATAGGACGTGCCCGCGTTAGCCGTGTTGCAACAGCTCAGGATGGATTTCAGCCAGCAACAGCCTCAAGAGCTGCTGCACAACCACCGGGAATGTCTTCAGTTGGGCACGTGTAGTTTTGGTCGGCGGGGTCGAGCAACGTACGTAATGCGCACAGAAACCAAGGTGCAGCGTTCTGTAACATCGCCAACATATCCGGTACGCGGTGGCAGGCTTGCCGAGCACGAAATGAAGGGGGGGTCGCATCTCACCATTCAACTAAGCATGCATGTGCTCGGTTGAATGCTCGGTAGCGTGCGAGTTTACCCCTATCAGGATGTTTGTTTGCATATCCCCCCAAGCGAGAGGGCTTGCACCTATGCTGATGTTCGTTCCAAGAAGTGAACTCAGGACTGATGCTACGGTGAAAGATTTGCACGTAAATTCGCCCGTGCAATAAAACACCCTGTAACTCGCTTACGCTAATCTCACATTCCAATATGCCACTGCACTTTCCTCTCCAGCCTGGCCACATTCTCTTCCTCGAAAACGTAC
>NW_003308001.1:0-2213 GCF_000143455.1 Volvox carteri f. nagariensis | reverse complement strand
ACCAACAACAGCGAAGTTCAAAAAACCCGACTAGTAGCTAAAACTCAGCATTCATAGAGTTAAACGTCCCCGTCCGTGACTTGTACATAACAATCCAAGCATCTCCTAAGCGTCTTTCTCCCCCTTCGTAAGGCCATCGCGTCCACCAACGCACGTCTTACATCCGCCCAGTACAGTGCCGTTGAAGCTGTGACGAGTAATATGAACGCTTAAGTAATTCATGAACATCCGCTGCGTTTGCCTAGCATTGTCGTAAAGGAGGTCGCGTCGGCATCAGGCCATCAACGTTGCGCCCAGGACAACACTTGCTGCAGCCAAGAAACAGAAAGTATATCTCTATTCGTTCATCCCCTTGGTCTTAGGGTTGCCCCTAAGACGACGTACATACCACCTCCTGACACCGCCGTACCGGAAAGCACTTTTCCGGTACGGGCAGAGCCAGCAGCATTCCAGGTTCAGAATTGAACCCAAAGGCAGAAATCACCATTCTGAGAGTTGAACGTCGCCATCCATGATTTAGACATACCATTCCATGGCCTGTGCATGCGCGTCCATGTCCTTCACTACGTTGCTGCTTGCGGCCAAGAAACAAGTGATGCAAAACGTTGCCTCATGTCCATCCGTCCGGTCCACACACGTAAGAGCAATTTTCCATAACACGGGATGTAAGCACCGTTCGGGATGTCCGTCGTGTTTGCCTCAGGAAGTCGTCCTCCCGGCGGCGGATCGGGCCCTAAGCACCGGCCGGTACCAGCTGGTACCAGCTCCTGGAGCCGCTTAATCGATGCTGATCGTGATGTGTAATTGGTCCAGCATAAAGCACATTCTTCATCATCCGGAAGGGATCCCTTAGCCATAGTACATGTAAAGGATGCGCAGGACAAGCAGTGTAAGAGGTAATCGGAAAAGAACGCAAAAAAGACTGTTCCGTCCAAATAGCTAACAAGCTGTACCTTAGCGGAATGCAGGGCGCTTCTAACATCCATGCCACCCTTTGGAAGTCATGTTGTAGGCTTGTCCTGTTTGGTTTATGTTAGCATTGCATTAAGAAGTTCAACGTGATACCTGCAGGTTAACTGTTTACTGATGATTAGTTATTCGGCGGCGTGCGCATATCATTCCCTTACTTCGCCGGCAGGTCCATGGAAAGTCCCCGAAAAGATTACATAACGTTGCAAAACTCCTTTCAGTGCTTTCGGAAAGAGGCCCTAGATCTTGAGACCCTGGTAAGCCAGAAATCTCTGACGGCTAGCGCTGTAAGCGCACCTTTTCCATCTCCTGTATTTTCAAAGCATACACACGCGCGATACTTAAGAATACGAAAATTTTAAACAGTTTAACAGTTCATGTGGAAGCGTTTGCGGTGCAACTGGCGCGAACAGGACACCAGAGGTCACAGGAATTACAGCTCTTATGACTACTAGCAGTATGTGTGCGTGGTTGTTACAGCAGTAGATCTTAGGGACGAGGGGTACCTGACGGCAATGCATGGGCTCCATCGATGCATGTGCCTCGGCATGAAGGGTGAATACAATACGTTTCATATGCACAGACCTCATAGTTTGCAGCATTTTAAGGGAGGTCAAATGTGTTTCGCACGCAGCAGCTAGTGCAGCTTTGGCCCGAACACTGTATATACGAGCGGCCTACATAAAGGCATACCTGTATACAACGATTACAGGCTCTCACAGCTTTTCTTGCGTACACATGGTAACCTATAGCCTACAGGCCTATAGACCATGCTGTATACAACAGATCGCCTATAGGTGTGTTGTATACGATCATATACGCGAAATCACCTATACTCCACATATTCCGCGGTCCTACCTATTAGGCGATGGCCCGGCCTATAGGTGACTTCCAATTTTAGAGACGAACTGTGACCTCAACTCCACATCTCAGCAGCTAGCCATAATCTCGCGCTCCCGACTAATTCGGGGGTCTCCCCAGGAATCGAACCTAGGACCTTAAACCGCTAATTGCAGTAGTGTCAACCCAGACCAGACCAGCATGGGATATACCGTACTCCAGTCTCGAGGATTCGAAGGTTCGGATAAGCTTTGACATATCCAGTTCAAGTGAACGCCCCGCCTGCCAGACAGCCCCCAACTGGATAATATAAATGATTAATATTGCCTATGAGGACCTCCAATAGTGTCACTGGTGAGGTGTGCTGACGCCGTGCTGATAGAGAGTGATAAAGCGGCGACGCC
>NW_003308000.1:6696-8250 GCF_000143455.1 Volvox carteri f. nagariensis | reverse complement strand
TGTCCTTGGAATGTAAAATGGCAAGGCATAATGTCAGTGTATGCACCTGCATGATGGCCACTTACTGCCGGTGCCGTCTAGTCCCCCTTTTCCTGCTTTCCCCTGCTTGCCTGCGAATGAATGGTGCGCCATTATAGAGGAAGAAAGACAGATTCTTGTTATGAAGATGCTAATTCATTGGGCTTTACCTTACACTGTCGTCATTGGAGGATCAGCGTGAGTATAAGAAATGCATACGCGCTAAACAACAAATTCAAGATAATCTTATTAGTGCAATGCGCGCAATGAATTACTGCCCTGAGGACACGGGCTGCACTGGGCCTTACGCCCAACTTACTCCCAACTCCCAACAAACCCTCTTACTTAACGCAAGCTCGCATAAGTTGTTGCGTCAGAGACAAATGCCAAAGGAGAAGATACCTCCTCTAACGGTTGAAATACTGAACCACCACGGCGCTTCGTGCCGAGCCGCAAGAGGGCCAAAGACGTGAGAGCTGCCAGACAGGCACGCACACCGAAACTCCCGAAGCCAAACGCCTCGAAAGACCTCCGAACGACACCCCAGCAGCAGGGGCGGCGGACGCGCCACCTCTACGCAGGCAAAAGAGGGAACAAGATAAACGCAAAGCGCCAACAGACTGACCCACTGCCACCGACGCGACGGATCACTCAACAGTTGCTGACGGACACCCACTGAAGGAAGGGCGATAGGAAGCCAAAACATGTGCCCGCTCAGGGGTGACCAAGCGGCCAAAACTAGGGGCTTGAACTGAAACACCGGGTCTGCAACAATGACCGCTCCACGCACCCAGGTCACCGACAGCAGAGAAAACGGACGAAGAAAAGACACAGACCTAACACGACAAACAACAAACACAAGGCCGCGAAATGGAGACACACGAACCCATTCAGCGCCAAAAGAAGTACTCGAACTTAGTCCAGAACCAGCGGTGTTGGAACCGGCGGTACCATCGGATATCAAACAAAGCGAAACCGCACCGAAATCAGGGGAATTCCAATCGCTGGTGACACAACACGATGAAAAAACCAACTACCTGCACGGTGCCTTCCGAGCGCACACCTTCGCACAACAAATTCCTTCCTATTCACTCGTCGTAACTGCGTGTCCGCTCCCCTGCACAATATGCAATTAAGGCGCTACCTCATTGGAGGTCCCATTGCCCCTACAAGATATTATGAGCCCCCAGGGGGGGCATGAAATGCTAGGAAAGCGCACCTCGGGGGCACACGACCCCGCAATTGCAGCGCCACACTGACCGACCGAGTGCCATGTGAAAGCGCCCACACCACGACTGCACCCGCACTGCCAGACCTGCCAGGAAGGGGGGTAGATAGGTGCTCGACCCTCCCTCATCCGGCACAAACAGCTCCGTATTCGAAGGCAGGAACACAAGGTCAACCGCCAACTCCATAAACTGTTGCCACCAAGGTTGGGCCGTCCAGTACGGCACGACTAGGANAGACACCCTAGCACTGCTTGAGTGCACGTGTTTTCCACACTGATTAAGACACCACACTGCTGAAAGAACGGAA
>NW_003308000.1:5023-6646 GCF_000143455.1 Volvox carteri f. nagariensis | reverse complement strand
CCCGCCCCCCTAAGCTGGTGTTGCTGTAAAATTGCGTTGTGTTGTGCTGCAAAAGAGTAGCTGCGTGAAAACAGCTGGTCTGATTTATAACGCCGCGTCGGGAAAGAGGAAAGTACCGACTCGATAAGCTTGCAGCGTTTATTCCATCATATCATTGCGCGCAGGCGCACACAAGTCTCTGCTGCTGAAATAACGGAAGAAAGGACTCTAATGCAGGATGGACAGCGTGCAACTCCTTCCAACTGACGTGCTCGTAGAGCTCTGGTGCCGACCAATAATCGCGCGCCACACAATCATACAGGGCCGCGCCCCACGAATGGCGCGATGCATCCACTGAAAGCTCAACTGCAGCAGGACCCTGGTGAATAGCCGCCGAGCATTGGTGGGTAGAAATGTCTGCCTACCACCCAAAGTCACGTAACGACCCACGGGGCAAGCACACTCGACCAGGATAACCAACCGGTTGCTTCACATCATCGTAACAATTGCGGAGAAATAAGAGAGCTGGAGTAAGGGCCAATTTGATGCTCTGTGCAAAACTACAAAACTTAGCCAGCTCGCACTTCTGCACCAGACGCTGATTTTTCTTTGCCGTGATCCGCAACCCGATCGCCAGCCACCACAATTTGGCGAGCTTTTGCTTAGGCACCTCAAGCACACCAGCTGCCGTATTGACAGTAATGCCTAAGTGATACACTGACTGCGACGGCTCCCACTGGCACTTGGTGGGATGACATGACAAACCCAAAAACTCGATCATCTCACGCACCCAGCGCGCGCAAAAACGTGCTTGCTCCTCGGAAGTAAACATGATTAGGAAATCATCCAAATACGGTAGTACTCGCGCACCCGGACGTGAAGGACGCTCTGTCTGGGAAAGGGGAAAAAACTTGTGGGCCGAGAGCAAGGGGCGAGGGACACTTGTGACCCTTGCCCGCTGCAGCCAAAGAATCCCGCCAAATTCGCACCACATTGTGCATGTACTGCTGAAGAGACGGTGTCTCTCTGGGACCTAGCAGACACGGCCAAGAGTAATTGGCCGTTACATGTAGTCGGGAGGTCCGCGACCTGCCACCGATAGCCCCTTGCTTGGGCGTAAACATATTGAGTCTGAGGTGCTGTTACCGACACACAGCAGGGGCTTTAAGGTAGCCTGTCCTGACGGGCGGCCTGTCAGTATTCTAGCACCTTGACAGCCGCCAGTCATAACAGCCTGACGTGGGGCCTTTCGCAGGCCACGGGGCGACACGGCACACCCCCTTCACACCAACATGCCCCCTCGAGTCGCACCAGGGGCCTGACTGCAAACTGCTAGTACTGACGAGCTCGCTCGGCCGCCAAGTCCGCGGTCCAGGCCGGCTGCTCAACGCTCAGCAGACACAATCGCAGCTTGCCAGCCTTCAGCCTGTTGGCTTTGCGGTCTGGTGCCGCAGTCCAAGCACACACGGAAAACAGCACGGCACAGCACCTTATGCCCTGCCTACGGCGCCCTTCGGGCATTAACCTGCCCATTCGGGCGCCTGCCCACGCGCCCTTGGTGCCCCCCTACCTCGACACACTTCTTTTAAGCCCTCAGCATTTTTCCACTTCCCCCTCGCATGGTGCTCTGTCGATCTTAGTGAC
>NW_003308000.1:4148-4450 GCF_000143455.1 Volvox carteri f. nagariensis | reverse complement strand
CACCAGCACACGGTAGCCGCTGCCATCAATCACTGTTGGCTGGGCGTCGCTGGCTGGCAGAGCACACATGCCCTGAGGCAGCAGGGTGGCGCGCGGCTTGGCATTCTCCAGGCTGTGGCGCTGCAGCAGCTGCTCCACATAGCGCTGCTGCGTGAGCACGATGCAGCGGTTGCGGCCATCCCGGACGATCTTCATGCCGAGGTAGTAGTGCGCCTCGCCAAGGTCACGCACTGTGAAGCAACCGGCGATGGCTGCCTTGGTGGCCGCGACCACTTGCAGGTTGTCCGCCGTCACCAGCATGT
>NW_003308000.1:0-2664 GCF_000143455.1 Volvox carteri f. nagariensis | reverse complement strand
TGTTCCCATGACATCGGCCAGCTGGTTGTTGCCCCACTCGATCAGCCGTGGCGCGCCGGCGGGGACGTGGTTGTGCAGCAGGGAGTGGTCACCCGTGAGGTGGTACGGTGAGCCTGAGTCGAGGATGACTCGTGAGCTGCTGCCACTGCCATCGATGACCAGCACTGTGGCACGGCTCTGGCGTGAGCTGCTTCCGCTGCTGTCCGAGCCGCTGCCACTGCTGCCGCCTGCAGTGTCGCCACCGTTGCGGTGGCTGTTGCCGCATCGAGCACGGCCGCATTCGAGTGTTCCGTCGGCCCCGCTGTTGCCACCATTGCCGCTGCCAGTGTCCCTGCCGCCGCCGTCACAGTGGCGGTTGCGGCTGCCTCAACTGATGTTGCCTGCGGCGTGCAGCTGCTCGAATGCGTTGCTGTGGTGAAGGCCGACGGACTCGTCCGCCTGCTTAACGGTGCACTCGCAGATGTAGTAACCAGGCTGTCCGCAGTAGCGGCAGGTGTCGCCGGCCCCCACGGCGCCTGCAGCACTGGCGGTGCTGCCGACTCCACTGGGGGCACGGCCAGGGCCGACAGCTCCCACCAGGCTGGTCTGGCTTGCTTGGGTCTTGAGGTTGTTGTCCTTCTCCCGCAGCATGAGCACGAGCTGTGGGGTCGTTAAGTTGGGCTGATACATCGTGAACTCGATGGTGATGGCGTACTGCGGAGGCAGGCCATGGAGAATGGCGTGGCGCACCGTGCTCTCGTCCCACTGGCCGCCGGCCACAATTATATCGCTACGGAGCTGCTCTGCCCGCTAAATGAAGTCAGCGGTTGTCTCCCCATCGCGCATGTTCAGCTGCATCTGCGGCTCAACCAGGCTCAGCCGGGCCTGGGATGCAGAACGGAACTGTTGCTGTAAGAGCTGCATGGCGGCGAGACCGGTTGGGCAATTCATGAGCAACTGCTTGATGGGCAGTTCACAGGACAGACGCAGCAAGCTGAGCGCCTGTGCGTCCTCCTCCAGGGCGTCTTGGGAGTTGCGGCTCGGAGGCGACGGGTTGTTGATGTAGCTCTTCAACTTGGACGTTGAGAGGAAATCGCCTAACTCGCCGAGCCAGTGGGAGTATTTCGACCCATCCCAGAGGATGACGGTCTTACATCCCTTCCCCATGATGGTTGGCTAGCGAGCGTGACTGATGAAGAATCGTTCCCCGCCGCTTTTCTGGCAACTAGTTGATGTAATGATGCATCCTTGGTCCGGCGTACGACGGCTCCTGATGCGATCTATGCCCTTTCAGCCTCCCAGGCATGTCCCCACCTGCCTCACAGCCACCGACGCATCTCACGGCGGGGGTCTAATTGCGTGCGCGTATGGATGTTCCTTTCCCCGCCGCCTTTCTAACAACTAGAAATGTTATGATGTATCGTTGGTCCGGCGTACGACGACGCCTGATGCGATTTATGCGTCCGGAAGCCCTTTCAGCCTCCAGGCATGTCCCCACCTGCCTCACAGCCACCGACGCATCTCACGGCGGGGGTCTAATTGCGTGCGCGTATGGATGCTCCTATTCCTGCCGCCTTTCTAACAACTAGTTAATGTTATGATGCATCGTTGGTCCGGCGTACGACGGCGCCTGATGCGATTTATGCGTCCGGAAGCCCTTTCAGCCTCCAAGGCATGTCCCCACCTGCCTCACAGCCACCGACGCATCTCACGGCGGGGGTCTAATTGCGTGCGCGTGAGGATGCTCCTATTCCTGCCGCCTTCCTAACAACTAGTTAATGTTATGATGCATCGTTGGTCCGGCGTACGACGGCGCCTGGTGCGATTTATGCGTCCGGAAGCCCTTTCAGCCTCCCAGGCATGTCCCACCTGCCTCACAGCCACCGACGCATCTCACGGCGGGGGTCTAATTGCGTGCGCGTGAGGATGCTCCTCTTCCTGCCGCCTGTCTAACAACTAGAAATGTTATGATGCATCGTTGGTCCGGCGTACGACGGCGCCTGATGCGATTTATGCGTCCGGAAGCCCTTTCAGCCTCCAAGGCATGTCCCCACCTGCCTCACAGCCACCGACGCATCTCACGGCGGGGGTCTAATTGCGTGCGCGTGAGGATGCTCCTATTCCTGCCGCCTTCCTAACAACTAGAAATGTTATGATGTATCGTTGGTCCGGCGTACGACGGCGCCTGGTGCGATTTATGCGTCCGGAAGCCCTTTCAGCCTCCCAGGCATGTCCCACCTGCCTCACAGCCACCGACGCATCTCACGGCGGGGGTCTAATTGCGTGCGCGTGAGGATGCTCCTATTCCTGCCGCCTGTCTAACAACTAGAAATGTTATGATGTATCGTTGGTCCGGCGTACGACGACGCCTGATGCGATTTATGCGTCCGGAAGCCCTTTCAGCCTCCAGGCATGTCCCCACCTGCCTCACAGCCACCGACGCATCTCACGGCGGAGGTCTAATTGCGTGCGCGTGAGGATGCTCCTATTCCTGCCGCCCTTCAAACAACTAGTTAATGTTATGATGCATCGTTGGTCCGGCGTACGACGGCGCCTGGTGCGATTTATGCGTCCGGAAGCCCTTTCAGCCTCCCAGGCAAGTCCCACCTGCCTCACAGCCACCGACGCATCTCACGGCGGGGGTCTAATTGCGTGCGCGTAGGATGCTCCTATTCCTGCCACCTT
>NW_003307999.1:6691-8124 GCF_000143455.1 Volvox carteri f. nagariensis | reverse complement strand
AACGTCCAACATGGCACCGGACAATACACCAGGCGCTGCACAGGGTACGACGAACTGCACTGTGAAGTGCAGTACAGCACGCAACGGCACTGGACGCAACGCCTACGTACCCCATCAAAGCCCACACTAAAGGTTGTCGAAATCATCAGTTCCTGCTGAACCTGTTTGCTTTGAACGCCTAGGCCCAGCATGTCATCTCCCCGTCGCTCCATGTCACCGAGCCCTAACATGGGACGAGACACGGAACATCGCAAGCTGAAAGGTAGATGTAATTGTCGTCCTGCTCACAGCATTCATCACGCAGATCTTCCAGTTTCTGCCTGTAAGCGGGCAAACAGAAGCAATTGTGAGGACAAACTTTGCAATGTAGTCTTCCTGGTGCTGCTATCCAATTGCCTGATCCTTAATGCAATCAAAACATTTCATAGCTCATGCATTCTGGGAAGACAAGAGACGGACAACTCCAACTTCAACCGTCGAAGGCGCCTGGACGACCTAGGTGCATTACAGGCAAACCCACAAAAGCCTGAGCTATCCAGCTCCGAGCCGTATAAAGCAATAATATACGTGTCTAGATTGAAAATATCTAACTGTTGATATGAAGCTAATTTCGGGCATTTGAGTTTTGGCATGGTTCTGAGTCCTGGCTTCGGTTTTAGTTGCATGTGTTACACGCATCAGCCCTACAGGCACACATGTAAGCCTGGGCTTAGGAAGCGCAGAACGTAACCCCGACTCCCTGCGAACCTGAACCTATCGGCTATTGCAATTTGATCATGCCTTTTCGACGCGAGGAGAAGCCCCAAGGGCCCACACACCAAAGCATCCGCCACCCACCAATTAAAGTAATTTCTACGTGCTGCACAATACGCACCCGGAAATCCAATGTACTCCCCGGGCTGAGGGACAACCTCGGCAGGTTTTCTGGTACGACAGTCAACCGCCAACTGCAACAATCGCCTCGGACCTCTTCCAATAGCTGAATTCGTGACGGTATTCTTCATTTATGCACCTCCTTGCCTCTACGGTATATGTTTAAATTTGAAACTGTAGTCAGCCCAACCTTACAGCAACGATACCGGCAGCGTCGCTGCTCAGCTCCGTTCTCCGTGTATTTTTCTCCTGGCAGCCTGAGTTGTGGTGCATCCTATACGCTTAATACGGTACTAGTAAGGAGTAGCATCTACGTAGAAACGGGCCCGGAGCCCAGAAATGGAACGGGTCGCTGACGTCCCAGCACACGGCGAGTCCAATCGGGACCCTTCTGACTTTGCTCTTACCAATAAGAATCTTGTTTGTTGCTACGTGTGCCGCCTAATCAAGTCGCGCAACCAGGTGCGGTGTTTGTTGCGGTGGAGCGTTGAGGACGCTGCTCAGCCGATTCCCTTTTGCAGTTCCATGATTCGGGTTGTGACAACTGCAAAAATCTTTTT
>NW_003307999.1:0-2592 GCF_000143455.1 Volvox carteri f. nagariensis | reverse complement strand
TGGCATTTGAGCACGAACGGCAGTTTACCCCCCAAGCTTGCGGCCCAGACTTACCGTGCACGATACCGTGCTAAGGCGCCTCACGTACGTCGCAGCCTCGTTAGACCTGAGGCCGCGCACTCGAGCAACGTTCAAACAGAAAGCCTGCGGAAGTGGAGACCCTGCACAAGAACAAACGAAACGGTTAAATATGCCAATTCCAACGTCTAACGGTGGCATTTGAGCGCGAACGGCAGTTTACCCCCCAAGCTTGCGGCCCAGACTTACCGTGCAGGATACCGTGCTAAGGCGCCTCACGTACGTCGCAGCCTCGTTAGACCTGAGGCCGCGCACTCGAGCAACGTTCAAACAGAAAGCCTGCGGAAGTGGAGACCCTGCATAAGAACAAACGAAACGGTTAAATATGACAATTCCAACGACTAACGGTTGCATTTGAGCGCGAACGGCAGTTTACCCCCCAAGCTTGCGGCCCAGACTTACCGTGCACGATACCGTGCTAAGGCGCCTCACGTACGTCGCAGCCTCGTTAGACCTGAGGCCGCGCACTCGAGCAACGTTCAAACAGAAAGCCTGCGGAAGTGGAGACCCTGCATAAGAACAAACGAAACGGTTAAATATGACAATTCCAACGTCTAACGGTGGCATTTGAGCGCGAACGGCAGTTTACCCCCCAAGCTTGCGGCCCAGACTTACCGTGCACGATACCGTGCTAAGGCGCCTCACGTACGTCGCAGCCTCGTTAGACCTGAGGCCGCGCACTCGAGCAACGTTCAAACAGAAA
This sequence comes from Volvox carteri f. nagariensis, assembly GCF_000143455.1. Lineage (NCBI taxonomy): Eukaryota > Viridiplantae > Chlorophyta > Chlorophyceae > Chlamydomonadales > Volvocaceae > Volvox > Volvox carteri. Next base: position 1,811 of record NW_003307999.1, on the reverse strand, counting down.
GCCTGCGGAAGTGGAGACCCTGCATAAGAACAAACGAAACGGTTAAATATGACAATTCCAACGTCTAACGGTGGCATTTGAGCGCGAACGGCAGTTTACCCCCCAAGCTTGCGGCCCAGACTTACCGTGCACGATACCGTGCTAAGGCGCCTCACGTACGTCGCAGCCTCGTTAGACCTGAGGCCGCGCACTCGAGCAACTTTCAAACAGAAAGCCTGCGGAAGTGGAGACCCTGCATAAGAACAAACGAAACGGTTAAATATGACAATTCCAACGACTAACGGTTGCATTTGAGCGCGAACGGCAGTTTACCCCCCAAGCTTGCGGCCCAGACTTACCGTGCACGATACCGTGCTAAGGCGCCTCACGTACGTCGCAGCCTCGTTAGACCTGAGGCCGCGCACTCGAGCAACTTTCAAACAGAAAGCCTGCGGAAGTGGAGACCCTGCATAAGAACAAACGAAACGGTTAAATATGACAATTCCAACGACTAACGGTTGCATTTGAGCGCGAACGGCAGTTTACCCCCAAGCTTGCGGCCCAGACTTACCGTGCACGATACCGTGCTAAGGCGCCTCACGTACGTCGCAGCCTCGTTAGACCTGAGGCCGCGCACTCGAGCAACTTTCAAACAGAAAGCCTGCGGAAGTGGAGACCCTGCATAAGAACAAACGAAACGGTTAAATATGACAATTCCAACGACTAACGGTTGCATTTGAGCGCGAACGGCAGTTTACCCCCAAGCTTGCGGCCCAGACTTACCGTGCACGATACCGTGCTAAGGCGCCTCACGTACGTCGCAGCCTCGTTAGACCTGAGGCCGCGCACTCGAGCAACATTCAAACAGAAAGCCTGCGGAAGTGGAGACCCTGCATAAGAACAAACGAAACGGTTAAATATGACAATTCCAACGACTAACGGTTGCATTTGAGCGCGAACGGCAGTTTACCCCCCAAGCTTGCGGCCCAGACTTACCGTGCACGATACCGTGCTAAGGCGCCTCACGTACGTCGCAGCCTCGTTAGACCTGAGGCCGCGCACTCGAGCAACGTTCAAACAAAAAGCCTGCGGAAGTAGAGACCCTGCATAAGTACAGACGAAACGGTTAAATATGCCAATTCCAACGACTAACGGTTGCGTTTGAGCGTGAACGGCAATTTACCCCCCAAGCTTGCGGCCCAGACTTACCGTGCACGATACCGTGCTAAGGCGCCTCACGTACGTCGCAGCCTCGTTAGACCTGAGGCCGCGCACTCGAGCAACGTTCAAACAGAAAGCCTGCGGAAGTAGAGACCCTGCATAAGTACAGACGAAACGGTTAAATATGCCAATTCCAACGACTAACGATTGCGTTTGAGCGCGAACGGCAATTTACCCCCCAAGCTTGCGGCCCAGACTTACCGTGCAGGATACCGTGCTAAGGCGCCTCACGTACGTCGCAGCCTCGTGCAAAGCCGCGCCAGGCAACCGCTAAAATAAAATCGCCATGCAAACCCCCGAACTGCATTATGATAGGAACCCCCCAATTAGCATAGGTCCAGGCAAATCCCCCGAAACAAATTATGCCAGATAACCCCCAAAAAAGGATCGGTCCATGCAAACCCCCCGAACCACTTTGCGCCGGGTAACCCCTCGAATCGCATCGTTCCATGCAAACCCACCGAACCACATTATGTCAGGTCACCCCCCAATTAGCATAGGTCCAGGCAAACCCCCCGAAACAAATTATGCCAGGTAACCCCCCAAATAGCAACGGTCCATGCAAACCCCCGAACTGCATTATGCCAGTTAACCCCCCAAATAGCATCGGT
>NW_003307998.1:7141-8034 GCF_000143455.1 Volvox carteri f. nagariensis | reverse complement strand
ATGTTGCGTGTATTGCCCCATAATGAAGCGGCACAGTACCTCGGGACGCACTACGGGACAGGCCAACGGTTTGCCGCCTGCACTAACCAGCTTCTTCTTGCGGCACGGGAACATGCCACTTTTGGCCTCACATCTCTGTCGTGAAAAGAAACGTACCGTACCCAAGCTCAACTTGTCATTTTATAATGCGCTGGCCTTGCCTGTCCTTTCCTACGAAGTGCAAGTGTGGGGATCCGGGTTTTTTAATGTGAACTTCGAGAATGCCGAGTGACAAATCCATATGGTCCAGGAGCAGCGCGCGTTCATGTGGACGGTGGTAGGGGCCAGGAGCCTAACTAAGCTTCTGCTGTACTGTGAGCTGTCACAGAGGCCACTACAATTTCATTGGGCTAACATGTCTACAGTACGGAAAAGCTTTTCACGGAGCTCACATCGATACAACTCAGGCATCAGGTTCTCATATCGCGGCTCAGATGTTACAAACACACACGCACACACACACAAACACACACGCACACACACACACACGCAGTTGCCCACAGCGCCGCGCACTTCTATCCACTTCTATGGGCTCTGGATACCATCTACGCATCTTGTTGGAGAATCCTCCACGGTTTATTTACTGGAAAAGGCACTAGTATACGTCGCTCGACTACGGAGCTCGCATTCGTGCACACATGTTGGCCCGCTCCCGTGTCGCGGTTAATCAACACACACGCACACACACAGGCACATACACACACACATCTGGCTCTTTGACTCCTGTGTCCCTCCGTTCCCTTCCCTCTCATCCTCCGCAACAGATCACTGACACCACCAAAGCGCTCTCGGCAATGCGCCGACATTTAACGACATCTATGACACCACCAGCACCACCTGCTTCCCACATCAAA
>NW_003307998.1:1255-2813 GCF_000143455.1 Volvox carteri f. nagariensis | reverse complement strand
CACGTACGATGTGCGGACTTGCCTAGAAATACATCATCTGTCGCAGCAAGCTTCGAGCTACATACACGTGGAGCTACGTACGGCCCCCCCCGGGTGCTGCCCTGGCGGCCAGTGGTCGACCTGTAGCCCGTAGGCCTTGCTCTGTCGCGTCGGGGTCGTGCAGTGAATAGTCCCATATATTCCCCCAAACAGCCATTCATGAATAAAACCCCAAGAAGAACCACGAAGACATTTTGCCACTGCTGCTGGCCGATGCTTCACTCTCACAGAGAACGGAGACTCAAAACAAAACTATAAATATATAACCCCAAACTCACACACCTGTGTCGCCAAACAGACAAAAACGGGGCATCTTCCGCCCCACGATGCCGCTCATGACGGGGCCGCTGTGGATGCCTACTCGCAGTCGTACAGGCTGGCCGGTACCGGGCATCATCACGCAGCGAGCCGCTTCCAACATGTCGGCGGCGAATGCAAAGACCTTGTGCGCGTGCAGGGGATCCACGGCCTCTGTAACGGACCTGTGATGTACGGCGGAGGTTGTACGGCGTGGGTACGGCATATGGATTGGCACCGGCAGGACTGATGTTTAAGAAGTTGCGTATTAAATTTTATCAACAGGGAGCTACAACAAGAGGGAAAACAAAAGAACCTTCCTTTTGTTTCGTACCGATCGTACCAGTCGTACCTGAATCCCTCGGCGTCCTCTTCTACAAGTCCGCCGCACACCATGTAGCAATCTGCGTTCGACGAAAGCGGAAAGAAGCAATTTAGGTCAGCTTCCAGATTAAGCAGCGTTTGCGGCAGTTTTCCAAAGACGCAAATATGAAAAAGATGGTTTGGCACAGGTATCAAAAGCTATGAAAAAAGGCCCAGACAGGAGAGCGGCTATCGAACATGAAGATAGGATAAGAGCACCTCGAATGTAACACAGTCACGCTTCTCGGCAGCCGTTCCGCCAAATTATGCAAAAACGGCATCGCCTCAGTCCCGTACACTTCCGTACTATGATATGTACGACGATGCCGTACAATGCCGTACCTCCGATGGTCTCGACCTTGTAAACTTGATGCTTCTCCACCAGCTGGTCAAAAGTGGTGAAGAGGTCGTTGAGGAACGCCATGACTCGGTGGGGCGGAACCTGACCACACATGCTGGTGAAGGAGGCGATGTCTGTGTACGGCGCATAGAGAATTCGAACCATCATCACGTAAATTACACGTGCACATGGGGTAGGAAGAGATTACTGAAGACACAACTTTACGAGTATAACAAAATATTAGAAAATTCAAAAACTTCAAGCATCCATTATAACAAAAGGTAAACAGCTCACGGTGACAGTGTATTTTGTATATTATGTAAGCGAGGGACGTGCGTCAGTTACGGTAAAGTACGGCAAACCGTTGTCGTCAGTTGAAACCGTTGTCGTAATACCCCGGGCGCTAAGTTGAACCACCGCCACACACAGTTCAAACACACCCCACCGGCAACCCACCTGCGAACAGCACCGTCACCTCCTCATGCGATCTCGCCATGTACTGCTGTGCACCGCTCAAGG
>NW_003307998.1:0-1091 GCF_000143455.1 Volvox carteri f. nagariensis | reverse complement strand
TATCACTGCTCGCATGAAGTTGATGACTGAAGCAGCCGAAGCTTGTACGATCGTCGCAACTGTCGTACACGCCATGGGCTGTGCAGTGGTTATACGACGCCAGGCTACAAGACGCGCCTAAATTCGTGCTGATGCTGCGGCGCTCTCCACTGCAGCCGTTGGTGGCTGCGGCGGCAGCAGCGGTGGCCGAGGCGGCGGTGGCGCTGCGGCCAGACATTGCGGCGAGGTACGGCTGAATACGGCGTGTTGCGATGGCGGGGTCGGTGGCGGCGGCATTGCCGTCAGTGGTTGACGACGGCGGCGAGAACAAATCGTGTGCCAGGCTATGAGGCACGACAGCCCCGACGTCGCTAACGTCGCTGCCGCCACCGCTAGGGCCGTCAGGTATCGCCGCCACCGCCGCCGCCGCCGCTGCCGCCGCCGCCCGGGCAGGGCTCCTTGGCGAGCACAGGATTGGCGCCGAGCTGCGCCCAAAGACCGTCGCCATCGGCGCGGCAGCGGCTGCGTCGTCGCCGCCGGCTAGCGCAGGTGCCGGCTGGCCCACGCCACGTCCGCCACACGACAGCTGCCTGCCGGCGGTGGCGGCGGCACCGCCGCTGACAGTGTAAGTCGATGACAAGGAGGAAGTGCGCACCAGGGAGGGACATCCGCCGCCGCCGCCGCCAAAAGCCGATGTACGGCGCTTGTCTGACGTCATCACCTCCAGCACGTGTCTCGGAAAGACTTCTTCAAGGATGCGGTGCTGTACGGCGGGTGGTGGCGAACCCGCCGTCGTACCATCCATGAAGCATCGAGATCCAGATCCAGGTCCAGGGACGGTGAGCCGATGAGAGCACGGCCCAAAAGAAAATGGGATCAAAGGCCACACAGTTCGTTTTGAATTTCGTTCCGCAAAGCTGGAAGGTACACCATTCAAATCCTAACGGATGCAATAACATTTATACATTTTCATTTGTGACTGCACAACAAAGCTCTCTCACCTCAGCATCTAAGACCTGTCTAACCTCCAGCTCAGCCTGCACGTACGACGTGACGTCATGGAATGCGAGCACCAGATTCCATTCCGTGAAACCGGATCCAGAACCAGGTTG
>NW_003307997.1:5029-7210 GCF_000143455.1 Volvox carteri f. nagariensis | reverse complement strand
TCCGTTGCGCATCAAACACCCATCCACGTGTTGCACTCCAGCAGACCATCGGATCCATATCGTAATATACTGTCGCCCCAACACGTGTGTTACCAGCCGCGGACGAGCATGGGTCCAGGTTGATCCCGCCAGGAGTGAACAACTTGTGCACCAACCAATGCCATGGCGGACAGGCAGTGCTTGTCACGTGCGTACACAACCATCCTGCGGCTTTCCGCTCCCCGCTGTCGTACACGTCCGCACAGACTTGAGCCGCGACCGGCTTCCCGCCATGTGCTTAGGAATCGGTGTCCCTTGTGGCCCTGCTTAGCAATACAATGTATTTTGAGCCATGCGGTCAGTGAATTTGTGCATGCGAAAAGGAGCTTAGCCTCTACACCCGGTGAGGTTCGAACTCACGCAGCTTTCGCTATGGGAAAGCCCATTCTCAAAGCTTGAGACCCACCCGTTAGACCACTCCGGCACAGGTGCAATCCGAGATCTGCTCGGAAAGCCGAGGATGCCCGCGCCCGCACATCACCTGCACATATCTGTCAACCTGCACACGTGCCGTTGTACAACCTTCATCCGAACGTATACGTGTGCTCCTGTGTCCGTGGCCGAAAGCTGAAACGGCGGGTGTAATGGGCCCGAGTGTGTGCCTGGATCTCTAGGACACATAGACAGCACTAGATCCCGCTTTGCGTTGGCCATGGCCCATCCCGTCCCACCGCTGCTACACTTCTACTGATGGGCTGCTTGGTGTTCTGAACACTCAACACACTGCTTCACCGCGCACCATCAGTCCTCTGGCTGTGTGGCACACGTCCCTCCTGCCAACATGCAAGCTCGGCTCACTACACCCTGCACCGNCTGCAAGTGCTCAACACTGCAATACCTACCGTCGTGCGGCTCCTATTAGTGCCCACCAGGCCCAGCCGCGTACTTGGTCAGCGCTGTGCGGGGCTAGCACGGCTTCCCTCTCCAGCTCGCGGCGGGGAGGAGGCATCTGTGGTTGACAAATATCGGATGAACACAACCCGGTGAATGAACCGGGCTCTGACGCAAACTGGACAATCCGCCGGTGAGCTGTGCAGGGCGGCTAGCTCGGTAGGTTGGTGATGTCCATCTTGCATGACCCGGACGTGTTTGATACCTGTGGCAGTATGGCTTATGCCTTGCATATGAGTGTTAGCCTGGCGGCCGGTGAACTCACCAACCTGGTTTTCGTTGATGATGTGTCACTGGTGGCGACTGGGCACTATAGAGCTGAATGCCTTCTGGGGCTCCTCGAAGCCTACTGCAAAGCGACGGGAATGGCCGCAAAGCCGCCAAGTGTGAAGTCCTCATTTTCGGGGGCACTACACGTGAGCGGAAGCGGCTAATGGAAGCTGAGTACCGGGTTGCCGAGGTGCCGGGTTGCACTATGGCCCAGGAGCGCAGTTTTCAGCATGTGCAAAGCAACTACTCGCAGCAGGGAGGCGGGCCACGTTCGGGCTCAGCACTCTGTGTCGAGATAAGGAAATTACCATTCCCAAGCTATGTATGTCTCTCTTTAATACACTAGTTGTACAGGTGTTTTTTCTAAGGAGCGCAAGTTTGGGGACCTGACTTCATGAATGTAAGTTTTGAAGGCGCTTTGACTAATCCCATGGTCCAGGAGCAGCGCGCGCACATGCGATCTGTAGGTGGGGCGAGGAGCCCGACTATGGCTTCCCTAAACCGTGAACTGTCACAGACGCCGCTCCAGTTCCATTGGACCAATGTTGTACTTGGGCTTTGGACCTCCGTGGCGAAGAGGCCGGGAATGCTGTGTCATCAGGCATTTGTCGCCGACCTGGACTTGGCACTCGGGGGCGTTACTGAGTGCTGGACAAGCAAGGTACTAGTCTTTCTTACTAGCTTAGGAGCGGAACCCCCCACTATTACGCGCGGTGATGATCTCATAGCGCACTACACAACCCGTAAATTGCCAGTAGAGAGCATTCTGAAGGTATTTGCCGAGCGGCTTGATGCACGGTGGGAGTGTCCGGACACCCTAGGTGACCCCCATGTTTTCCCCATAGGGATTACCGGAGCCAAGGCTTGTCGCTATATGACCTGAATGGGAGCGGCCCCGCCTAGGGGTGCGCATACAGATTGGCTGGAGCACACTAAAGTAGCCATGCCCCAGCGACTGCCCTCAGTGCTCATGCGTCTCCA
>NW_003307997.1:0-2504 GCF_000143455.1 Volvox carteri f. nagariensis | reverse complement strand
AGTGTTAGCCTGGCGGCCGGTGAACTCACCAACCTGGTTTTCGTTGATGATGTGTCACTGGTGGCGACTGGGCACTATAGAGCTGAATGCCTTCTGGGGCTCCTCGAAGCCTACTGCAAAGCGATGGGAATGGCCGCAAAGCCGCCAAGTGTGAAGTCCTCATTTTCGGGGGCACTACACGTGAGCGGAAGCGGCTAATGGAAGCTGAGTACCGGGTAGCCGAGGTGCCGGGTTGCACTATGGCCCAGGAGCGCAGTTTTCAGCATGTGCAAAGCAACTACTCGCAGCAGGGAGGCGGGCCACGTTCGGGCTCAGCACTCTGTGTCGAGATAAGGAAATTACCATTCCCAAGCTATGTATGTCTCTCTTTAATACACTAGTTGTACAGGTGTTTTTTCTAAGGAGCGCAAGTTTGGGGACCTGACTTCATGAATGTAAGTTTTGAAGGCGCTTTGACTAATCCCATGGTCCAGGAGCAGCGCGCGCACATGCGATCTGTAGTTGGGGCGAGGAGCCCGACTATGGCTTCCCTAAACCGTGAACTGTCACAGACGCCGCTCCAGTTCCATTGGACCAATGTTGTACTTGGGCTTTGGACCTCCGTGGCGAAGAGGCCGGGAATGCTGTGCCATCTGGCATTTGTTGCCGACCTGGACTTGGCACTCGGGGGCGTTACTGAGTGCTGGACAAGCAAGGTACTAGCCTTTCTTACTAGCTTAGGAGCGGAACCCCCCACTATTACGCGCGGTGATGATCTCATAGCGCACTACACAACCCGTAAATTGCCAGTAGAGAGCATTCTGAAGGTATTTGCCGAGCGGCTTGATGCACGGTGGGAGTGTCCGGACACCCTAGGTGACCCCCATGTTTTCCCCATAGGGATTACCGGAGCCAAGGCTTGTCGCTATATGACCTGAATGGGAGCGGCCCCGCCTAGGGGTGCGCATACAGATTGGCTGGAGCACACTAAAGTAGCCATGCCCCAGCGACTGCCTCAAGTGCTCATGCGTCTCCAGTTAGGCTGTTGGGAGTTAAGAGGTTAATCGGCTTAATGGGCGCGAGCGCACCGCGTGTACCTGCAGGCTTTGTGACTGTGGAGCGGTTGAAGACGAATTGCATGTTTTTGCTGAATGCCCCGCTTATAACAGCACACGGGCGAAGTAGGATGGTTACCTCGTCTTTGAGGGACGCCTTAGCGTCAGTACTGGCAGGGTTCCGTTGCGGCTTCTGCCCTAACCTACAGTGTACAGCATCAGATCCGCTTCGGTAGCCAGGCTTTGCCCCCTGCCACGGAAGCAAGCACAACTTTCTTGCCTGGTGTGCTTGCTTCCGTGCAAGCGACCTCCTTAACTGGCATTACATGCCGTACCAACACACACAACCAGCTCTTCTGAGTTCACAGAAAGCCTCGGTTTTCTATCGTTACTATCAGAAAACCTTCAGTTATAGGCAGGGGAAATGCCAGCGGTTAAAGTGGCGGCACCCTCGTGCTCGTTATGATTTAACCCACCCACCATCGCTTGGACAAAAAGCAATGACAATAGCTGTTTGGAGTGGGTGGCAACGCCGCGTCATTAGTATTCATACTTACCTGGCCCGCTTCTCGAGGTGGTCCTCATGGCCTCGGTTGTATGGTTGGTCTTCGCCTTGCACTGTGCGAGGGCCTTTCGTAGTCGGCCCTTCGGGTGTCCGGCAGGGCTAAATTTTTGACAGGCTGAGGATCTGCGCAACGCGCGACCTCGGCGCCTAACCAAGTTATATGTAATGGAGGATATAGGCGATGATCATTGTTATGTAGAAGACGGTACCTGTTATGCTGGATTGGGGTAGAGCTCTGTCGCAGAATTAGCCTGGATTTTATTCCTGACATAAAAATTGGTCCGTCGGGGTCTTGAATCGCTCTGGCAGGCTCGCCGGAGGTTCTAGAATTGCGCTGTGGAGCCTCGGAATTGCGCTGTGCTGGGCCTGAATTGGGCTGTCCGGGTGTCGAATTGGCCCGTCCGGGTGTCGAATCAGTCTGTCCGGGTGTCGAATCAGCCTGTCCGGGTGTCGAATTGGCTGTCGAGTTGGCAGAATTGGCTCAGGCTGGCATTTGGAATCACATGACTTTTAAGGAATTTACAGAAAACTTTGCAAGGGGACCGCTTACAAGTGGCTCATGTGCGTGTTGGTTTCGATCCCAGTACGTGGGGCAGGAAAACTTGCGCGCCTGGTTACCGTACTCTGGCAATGTCGGGAGGCAAGCACTCAGGGCCACAACTGCAATACCCAAGTCAGCCGCCGAGGCCGCACTGTTTTCCTACCCCAGCTCATCCGCAGTTTGTCCAGTTTATCCCACAACACACGTATGCATGAATAGGTGCGGGTGGAAACAATGGGGAATCTCCGATACACACCACTAAACTGAGTACCACGAGCTAGATTGAAAACAAATGAAAATGCAGATGTCTGTGGAGAAGAATGTGTGCTCCATGTGTGTTCTGTGCCTCAATTCATCAAGCTCT
>NW_003307996.1:3422-7261 GCF_000143455.1 Volvox carteri f. nagariensis | reverse complement strand
TTGTAACGCAAAGTGCTAACGCACAACGGCTATGGAAAAGCGGAAATCGGCCCTTCTGGCCAAGTTTTTTAAAAATTTATAATTTTCAGATTGTAAAGGTTTATTTGGAAATAAACTTGCGTCGTTTTGGTCGACTTGAACAATTTATCCGTGCGTATGTTGAAACGCGAAGCATACGCGCATGTGTAGCAAGGCGATACGCATGCGATTCCATATTGCGATTCGTGCGTGTGGGGAGACAATGCGTAAAGCAATTCGCGTCCACTCGCACATCAAACGCACACAGTCCGCAAGGCTATTTGCATGCGAATGCATGTTGCGTATCATGCGTATGAAGGCTGATTGCGTAAAGCTTAACGCGGCCTAACACTCACCTTCCGCACACATTTCGCAACGCATTTCGCATGCTAATACATGCTGCGTTTCATGCGTATAAAGGCTCATTGCGTAAAGCTTAACGCGGCCTAACACTCGCCAAACGCACACATGTCGCCACACATTTCGCATGCTAATACATGCTGCGTTTCATGCGTATAAAGGCTCATTGCGTAAAGCTTAACGCAGCCTAACACTTACCAAACGCACACATATCGCAACGCAATTCGCATGCAAACAAATGTTGCGTTTCAAGCGTATGAAGGCTCGTTGCGTCAAGCTTAATGCGGCCTAAGCTAACACACAACAAGCACACACGATTTACCTTTGATGAATCGCATGACATAACAATTCGCATGCGATGTTTTATGTGTTGGTCGCATACTCAGTTCGTAAACCTTCACACAGTCTCATGAGAGAATAACATGCTTGGCAGCACTCAGGGGGGGCTTCCGCAAACGAAATCGCATCAGGCGCAGCCCTACACCGCACAACGATTCATCATACCATCAACAAGATGCCAGAAAGGTGGCGGAACATGCCGCATGCGAACGCGCACGCAATTAGACCCCCGCCGTGAGATGCGTCGGTGGCTGTGAGGCAGGTGGGACATGCCTGGGAGGCTGAAAGGGCTTCCGGACGCATAAATCGCACCAGGCGCCGTCGTACGCCGGACCAACGATGCATCATAACAGTAACTAGCTGCTAGAAAGGCGGCAGGAATAGGAGCATCCATACGCGCACGCAATTAGACCCCCGCCGTGAGAAGCGTCGGCGGCTGTGAGGCAGGTGGGACATGCCTGGGAGGCTGAAAGGGCTTCCGGACGCATAAATCGCACCAGGCGCCGTCGTACGCCGGACCACCGATGCATCATAACATAACTAGTTGCTAGAAAGGCGGCGGGGTGAGGAGCATCCATACGCGCACGCAATTAGAACCCCGCCGTGAGATGCGTCGGTGGCTGTGAGGCAGGTGGGACATGCCTGGGAGGCTGAAAGGGCTTCCGGACGCATAAATCGCACCAGGCGCCGTCTTACGCCGGACCACCGATGCATCATAACATCAACTAGTTGCTAGAAAGGCGGCGGGGTAAGGAGCATCCATACGCGCACGCAATTAGAACCCCGCCGTGAGGTGCGTCGGTGGCTGTGAGGCAGGTGGGACATGCCTGGGAGGCTGAAAGGGCTTCCGGACGCATAAATCGCACCAGGCGCCGTCTTACGCCGGACCACCGATGCATCATAACATCAACTAGTTGCTAGAAAGGCGGCGGGGTAAGGAGCATCCATACGCGCACGCAATTAGAACCCCGCCGTGAGGTGCGTCGGTGGCTGTGAGGCAGGTGGGACATGCCTGGGAGGCTGAAAGGGCTTCCGGACGCATAAATCGCACCAGGCGCCGTCGTACGCCGGACCAACGATGCATCATAACATCAACTAGTTGCCAGAAAAGCGGCGGGGTAACGCGTCTTCATCAGTCACGCTCGCTAGCCAACCATCATGGGCGTCGGGGATGTAAGACCGTCATCCTCTGGGATGGGTCGAACTACTCCCACTCTGGCTCGGCAAGTTAGGCGATTTCCTCACAACGTCCAAGTTGAAGAGCTACATCAACAACCCGTCGCCTCCGAGCCGCAACTACCAAGACGCCCTGGAGGAGGACGCACAGGCGCTCAGCTACCTGCGTCTGTCCTGTGAACTGCCCATCAAGCAGTTGCTCATGAATTGCCCAACCGGTCTCGCCGCCATGCAGCTCTTACAGCAACAGTTCCGTTCTGCATCCCAGGCCCGGCTGAGCCTGGTTGAGCCGCAGATGCAGCTGAACATGCGCGATGGGGAGACAACCGCTGACTTCATTTAGCGGGCAGAGCAGCTCCGTAGCGATATAATTGTGGCCGGCGGCCAGTGGGACGAGAGCACAGTGCGCCACGCCATTCTCCATGGCCTGCCTCCGCAGTACGCCATCACCATCGAGTTCACGATGTATCAGCCCCACAGCTCGTGCTCATGCTGCGGGAGAAGGACAACAACCTCAAGACCCAAGCCAGCAAGACCAGCCTGGTGGGAGCTGTCGGCCCTGGCCGTGCCCCCAGTGGAGTCGGCAGCACCGCCAGTGCTGCAGGTGCCGTGGGGGCCGGCGACACTTGCCGCTACTGCGGACAGCCTGGTTACTACATCTGCGAGTGCCCCGTTAAGCAGGCGGACGAGTCCGTCGGCCTTCACCACAGCAACGCATTCGAGCAGCTGCACGCCGCCGGCAACATCAGTTGAGGCAGCCGCAACCGCCACTGTGACGGTGGCGGCAGGGACACTGGCAGCGGCAATGGTAGTAACAGCGGGGCCGACGGAACACTCGAATGCGGCCGTGCTCGATGCGGCAACAGCCACCGCAAAGGTGGCGACACTGCAGGCGGCAGCAGTGGCAGTGGCTCGGACAGCAGCAGAAGCAGCTCACGCCAGAGCCGTGCCACAGTGCTGGTCATCGACGGCAGTGGCAGCAGCTCACGAGTCATCCTCGACTCAGGCTCACCGTACCACCTCACGGGTGACCACTCCCTGCTGCACAACCACCTCCCCGCCGGCGCGCCAAGGCTATCGAGTGGGGCAACAACCAGCTGGCCGATGTCATGGGAACAGTGCAGCTGCACCTGCGTACACGTGATGGGCACAATGTCCGGCTGCACAACATGCTGCACGTCCCCAGCTCGGGCCTCATCCTAACATCTGTCAACCTTCTCGTGACATGCAGCTGCTCAGTCACATTCAGCACGGACAAGACGGGCTGCTGGTTCTCATGCATCGGCCTCCCTCGCAACAGCCCGTCTATCACCGCATGGAATGAGCATGGGAACTACGCATGGACGTGGACCTGCAGGCGCCGACCGACATCACCGTCAATGCCCTCGGCACCGTGGGCGACAGAGCCGGTGGGGGGCAGGCCGCAGTTAGAAGTGCTGGCGGAAGTGCCGCCGCTGTCCCCAGCGCCCATGGCGGCAGCACCGCCGGCAGCCACACCGGTGGAGGCCAGCCGGACGGTGACAGCAACGGCAAAGGGCAACCAGGCAACGGCAGCCCCGGGGCCGCCGAATTCTCAGTCGCCGAACTTGCGGCAGCACAGCGCCTGCACCGCCAGTACGGTCACCTCGGTTACCGCGTGCTGGAGCAACTGATCAGCAAGTAGTGGTCACAGGTCACTCCAGCAGCACTACACCAGGCGGCGGAGACCGTCTGCGAGGCCTGTGTCACCATGAAGGCCACCGTAACCGCCCATCCCAGCCGCAGCAACCGGCCGCAGCATGCACTGGAGGTCGTACACTCTGACCTGTGCGGGCCCATGCCGACCATGGGCCGAGGGGGCGCACGCTACTTGCTGATGCTGCTGGACGGTGCCACCAGTCTGTCCGCCGTCCGCACGCTGGCAAGCAAGGGGATCCTAAGTGGGTGAAGTGCTGCAGGACATGGTG
>NW_003307996.1:0-1991 GCF_000143455.1 Volvox carteri f. nagariensis | reverse complement strand
TATATCTTGTAGGGGCAATGGGACCTCAATGAGGTAGCGCCTTAATTGCATATTGTGCAGGGGAGCGGACACACAGTTACGACGAGCAAATAGGAAGGAATTTGTTGTGCGAAGGTGTGCGCTCGGAAGGCACCGTGCAGGTAGTTGGTTTTTTCATCGTGTTGTGTCACCAGCGACTGGAATTCCCCTGATTTCGGAGCGGTTTCGCTTTGCTTGATATCCGATGGTACCGCCGGTTCCAACACCGCTGGTTCTGGACTAAGTTCGAGTACTTCTTTTGGCGCTGAATGGGTTCGTGTGTCTCCATTTCGCGGCCTTGTGTTTGTTGTTTGTCGTATTAGGTCTGTGTCTTTTCTTTGTGCGTTTTCTCTGCTGTCGGTGACCTGGGTTCGTGGAGCGGTCATTGTTGCAGACCCGGTGTTTCAGTTCAAGCCCCTAGTTTTGGCCGCTTGGTCACCCCTGAGCGGGCACATGTTTTGGCTTCCTATCGAGCCTTCCTTCAGTGGGCGTCCGTCAGCAACTGTTGAGTGATCCGTCACGTCGGTGGCGGTGGGTCAGTCTGTTGGCGCTTTGCGTTTATTTTGTTCCCTCTTTTGCCTGCGTAGAGGTGGCGCGTCCGCCGCCCCTGCTGCTGGGGTGTCGTTCGGAGGTCTTTCGAGGCGTTTGGCTTCGGGAGTTTCGGTGTGCGCGCCTGTCTGGCAGCTCTCACGTCTTTGGCCCTCTTGTGGCTCGGCACGAAGCGCCGTGGTGGTTCAGTATTTCAACCGTTAGAGGGGGGATCTTCTCCTTTGGCATTTGTCTCTGACGCAACAACTTATGCGAGCTTGCGTTAAGTAAGAGGGTTAGTTGGGAGTTGGGAGTAAGTTGGGCGTAAGGCCCAGTGCTGCCCGTGTCCTCAGGGCAGTAATTCATTGCGCGCATTGCACTAATAAGATTATCTTGAATTTGTTGTTTAGCGCGTATGCATTGCTTATACTCACGCTGATCCTCCAATGATGACAGTGTAAGGTAAAGCCTAATGAATTAGCATCTTCATAACAAGAATCTGTCTTTCTTCCTCTATAATGGCGCAGCATTCATTCGCAGGCAAGCAGGGGAAAGCAGGAAAAGGGGGACTAGACGGCACCGGCAGTAAGTGGCCATCATGCAGGTGCATACACTGACATTATGCCTTGTCATTTTACATTCCAAGGTCACGAGCAGGAGAATCGCAAGGATTAGGACAAGCGCAAGGATGGTGGTAAGGATATGAACAAGAGTCGGGCTCAAACGGGACGTGGCATGCCACGTAGCGGCCGTTCGGAGGTATGAAGCCTCTGGTTGCAAGACCATGGCTATTAACAAAATGCTTTTTATTGCCTTATTTCGAGGCACGTTATGCCGGTGTCACACCTACAGCCGTCATTGTACGTAACATGCTCACAACTATGTGTTCCTGCCTAAACAATGATTTGTTGTGATCCTTTCATATGCAGATATATGTCGTCGTTCGTGAAGATGACATCAGCGGAGGCGAGGATTGAGCGCTTTAATAAGAAGACAATAGTGGCTGTATTGTGGTACATTTACATGCGCTTAACATTTGTGTGTCCATTTTTTCTGACGTTAGACTGTTGGACCCTTTTCCATGGTAAGAGTTGCTGGCTGAGTTGCATCGGTCATGTTAGGATTTGCTATGAATGCGTACCTGTCATTCAGGGATAGTTCAAATGTATGAAGAAAGCAGTGAGTGCTGTGGTTCACAGCTGTGAACCTGCAGGTCATGTGCAACGGCGGTGCACTTTGCACATTGTACAGCTCGTGTACTGCTATTGTAAAGCTTTTGTATTGCACGGTTGGCCGTACAGTTCGCAGTCCCGCACGCAAGTCGCAGTCACTCGCGTAAATTCAAATGGTAGCACATGCATTCGCAGGATTCGCAGTCGCGTATGCCATTCGCAATCCCTTGCGTTTGGCGATTTAGGGTCGCGTAAAACTCGCGAATTCATTCG
>NW_003307995.1:7332-8146 GCF_000143455.1 Volvox carteri f. nagariensis | reverse complement strand
GATGCGGATTCCGGTTGCTGCTGTAGCTGTTGGTGCCCTTCCGACTTGGCGGTCTGTAGCAGCGGCAGTAGCAGTCGCCTGTGTAGCTCCTGAATTGCTTCCTCCACCACCGACGTGGGCGGCTGATCCTGGGGTTGGTTTCGGAGGCCGCGAGATGGGGAATGGCGGAAGGCCGACGCGACGAAATGGGGGCCATACCACACGACAGAGAGAGCGGATCATTTGTGGGTATTTTACAGGGAATTTTACATGTAAGCAGCACAGGGCACGTGCATTTTAGGGGGCTGTGAGAAGAGGTTAAGTAAGGACATGGAAATGCATTTTAGGGGGCTGTGAGAAGAGGTTAAGGACATGGAAATGAGGAATAATCAGCAACGCGTGGTGGGCCGTGATGAAGGGGGCAAAGGGACAAACGACAATCCAAAAATCAAGAATTTAAACGCACATGAGGAACTGCGAGCGATACAAGCCGGCAATGCACGGCTACGCTCGCTACAGAAATGGAAAAAATAGTTTTAAAAAATAAAATCTCGGTAGTCGTTCGGCCTACTAGGGATCCAAGCACCTGCCAAGGATCCACAAAAAACGTCCAACCACAAAACGGATTGTCGTACCAGCCGATACAGGTAGCTGAAGAACGGCGTCTTACGCCTGCCGTACCGGTGTTGGCGCCAGTACGGCGTGGCGCCGGCGGGGTCGAATGCCATTGCCAGGCGGCGCATCAGCGCCGTCGGCAACACGTCATCGCAGACGAGCGGCGTCACCAACCGCATCTCCACCGGCTGCAGCTCTATCTGCGCCTGCAGCTTACGAA
>NW_003307995.1:0-4942 GCF_000143455.1 Volvox carteri f. nagariensis | reverse complement strand
TGGCTTCCGTTTAGCCAACTGCGGTTGAGTGTTTGGTTAGGCCAAGGGCCACGGAGATTGGGTTTTGGTTGGTGTACCAGCTGACTGGCCGGCTGGCTGACTGACCTGCTGCTGCTGCTCACCACCTAGTTCCGCTGCTTCCTGACTGTTTGGGTTCGCCTCCTCCTCCTCGTCCTCCTCCTTGGCGTTCTGGCCTCGATGATGGCCCCTGCTTATGATATATGATGTGTCCCAACCTCGCCCCCGACCTCCGCTGCAATGATGGCGGCCCAACCTGCGCCACCTCCAAACCTGCCGATGATGGCCCCTGATGGATGGATGGGCGGACGGACCTAATGGACGCACACTGCCCACAGGACCAGAACCAGCAAATCGACATTGCCAAGCTGGACCGCGCATACAACATCGCCGTGGCGGCGCTGGTGCTAGGCCTCGTTTTGTCGGTGCTGGCGCTGGCTCTAGTGCTGTACGTAGTTTCCTTGGTGCGCGGCGGCCGTGGTGGCGGCGGCGGCGGCGGCTGTCTCAGCCCAGGTGCTGCTGGTGCCAAGTACGAGTTGCAGCAGCTCGATGTGCCCATCAGTCACGTAGAGATGTGTGTACAGCCTTAAGAGTGCACGATTGGTGGGATGTGGCCTCAGCTGAGTGGGTGGACGGCTGCGTGAGGGGGCTTAGAGAGCTTATCGAGAGAAACGAGTAAGGGAGGGGGGAGGAAAGTCACGGGGCATACCGTGGTTGATGGCTGAAAATGGCTGGGAGGGGGATGATGGGATGGCGCTGGAAGGAATGAAGCATGGTGGGGCATGGTGGGGTGGAGGGAAGGGAAGGGGGGAAGAAGGGGGGTTGCGCACTGTGTAGCCGAGATTTATTTTGTAGTGTGGTGGACAACGGTCCATGGTCAAGCGCATACCCGGGTATTCCCTACTAATTCTGTTAATGCTAACTCTTAATGCTACTGCTACTACTACGGTTGGTCTGTAGGCCTTGGTGATCCGCTTCGTGGTAGTGCGCCCTCAATTACAATGTCCGATTCTGACAGCGAGACTTCGGTCAGCTACAACACGATGTACACCGAACTAAAAGCGCGACTAGTCGCACTTAAGGAAAATAAAGATGTCAAGGCTGCGCAGGAGCGTCGCGCCGCTGACCCGGGCGTAATTTTGAACAAGCAGCAGCTGGCTGCCATGGACCAGCTGAACGCCGTGAAGCTGCAGCTGACAACCATTAAGAAGCTTATGGACACGAAGCCTGACGTGCAGGCGGTCGACGGTCCACCGGCGAAGCGGGCCCGTGTCGCCCTTGAGGATTTCAAATGTGACTTCGGCGCCAGCGAGGGCAAAGCGAACAAGTCTCTCAGCGGACAGCGCGTGCATACCGAGAAATGCTACAATGCGGTAATGGACATTGAGGACGCGTGGCGCAACGTCCTCGCGGCTCGGCCCGGCGAGGAACGCTTCAGGAACATCGAGGCCATGGAGATTGCCATCACCGACGGCAAGGCCGTGTTCCGGGGGGTCGCGAAGGAGCTGGTCGTTGCATACAACCACGGCTGGGAGGTCGTGCATGAGATGCGTGGCATGGCGTACGCGGAGACGGAGGAGGAGCGCAAGGCGCTGAAGCAGGCCGTGAAGGCGGTGGCGGGCAAGAAGCCCAAGCAGGCCAAACCCGCGAGCGTGCCGGCCGATGGCGGCGGCTGGTCAACAGCCTCCTGCCAACGTTGTTGATATGCCAATGGCCGACCAAGTTGGTGATGCTTCTTCTCCTCGTCTTCCTGTGCTGAAGGAGCCACCACCTGTCGGAGTTTTCGACATTACTGGCACAGTTTCACGGCGCCCTGCTGACCTGCTGTCGTACAGCCGTACAGCCGTACAATGTTATGATCACACCGCATCACCGCCTCTCACCGGTATTTTTCACCGCTGCCCGCACTGCAGGCTTGTGCGCCGCATTTGAAGCCTCAGGAGGTGTACGACTACCTGGGCAAGTTTGCCGTACCGGGCCCTGTGGCGGCTATGCCGTTGGCGGCGCTGAGCGGCGGTCAGCGCTGTCGTGTGGCTCTCGCTCTGGAGATGCTGCCCAGGTAGGTGATACTCAGCCCCCTACGGGACGTGTATGTATATATGTTTATATACATACAATATATACATTCATATATATACATACATACATATACATACATATACATACATATGGTATATATATATATATATATGGTTATAAACAAGTATCTGACCAGGCCTGACGACACTGGCCAGGGGCTGCTGCCCAGTCTCAACGGGAAGACCGCCTAAGAGCTCTCTCCCGCGGACGGGAAAGGGGCGTGAGGGGCCTCTGCCCCCCCCCCCCTCCTAAGCAGCCGTGAGCCGCAGATCCGCTAGCTCCGCTCTCCTCCCCCCGGAGGGGGGGGAGAAGGCGTCGCACGCGCGTACACTCCCACGAGTCAAGGCTCCGTCACGTGTGTGTGTATGTGTGTCTGTCTTTGTATGTGTGCGTATATGTGTGAAGGTTACAAGTATCTCACCGGGCCTGACACTGGCCATGGCTGCTGCTCAACGGAAAGACCGCCTAGGCTCTCTCTCCCGCGGACGGGAAAGGGGCGTGAGGGGCCTCTGCCCCCCCCCCTCCTAAGCAGCCGAGAGCCGCAGGTCCGCTAGCTCCGCTCTCCTCCCCCCGGGGGTGGGGGTAGGAGGCGCCGCACCCGCGCACACTCTCCCGAGCCAAGAGACTCCGCCACGCGAGTTTGCGCACTGCGCCTGAAACACGAAACAAGACTCTCCTCTACCTCTCCGGCCTGATCCGGCTCTTGGGCTGAGGGTTCACTAAGACAGAGGAAACCCGGAAACCCTGTACAGTCAGTCCCTACCCCTCCCTACCCCGGCAAGAGGCCCTATTAAAGAGGCCCTAATGAAAAGGCCCTATTTAAGAAATCGTGTGTGTTGGGGCGTCCTCACCCACCCCTCACGCCCCCACACGCGCCCCACCCGCCCCATTCCGGCTCCCCCCTCCCACCCCCCGCCCGCATAAGGCCCCACGTGTTGCTCCTGGACGAGCCCACCAACCACCTGGACCTGATCACGGTGGACGCCCTGACGGTGGCCGTGAGGCCCCCCGTCCACCTCCCCAGTGGCGGGTGGCGGCGACGTCCTCACGCAGCTGACCAACGGGGACCCTTATAGCGGTCTGGCGTTCCTGGCTGCTTCCAACCTGGTTTCGGAGAGGGCAGCCGGGGCAGATCTACGGGCCGCGGCGTTGCCCAGCACCAAGAGCGGTACATTCGTCACGCCGCTGCAGGCAAGTGTGGGTAGTTGGGCTATGGTTGGAGGTAAAGGACACGGGATGTTAACGGCATATTAATGATTATTGTTTGTTGATCGTCATATTAATGATTTTTGTTTGTTGATCGTCATATTAATAATTATTGTTTGTTGATCGCGCTCCAACAGTTATTGGGTCCCATACCTTTTGCCGGGGCCCCGGGCCATTCTCCCGCATCAGGTCCGCCCCACCACGCTCTTCTTTCGTCCCCCCGTTGGGGGAAGAACCACCCAGTTACATATTTTACCTTCACCCCCCGATTACATTTGTCGGTATCCGCAGTCAAGTTTACGACACTGAGCAGTTGTGTCATTTCTCGCCCTCTGAATCCAGCCCAGACTTTTACCGCTTTCCCCATCCCGGGCTCATCATCAGCTCTTACCAGATGCGCCATTGTCTGTTTTGTGGAATCATCATCATCATCAGCAGCAGCGATATAAGTAGCAGCAGTACCGGCGGTTCGCATTTTTGTACATCTCTATCGCCGTTGTTGTTTTCTCTTACTTGTTATGGATGCTACACACAAGTAACGTAACTCCCCCTCTCTATATGGCTTTGGATGCCAGTCGGCAGTTGAAGAGTTGATCCTTTTTGTTTCTTAGCACCATATAACTCCTCCCCGTCCTACACCCCACACCCCACAACCCACGCCCCGCCCGTTCCCCACCCCGCACAGAGCCCAGGCCTGATCAGCGACAGCTACTGCCTCTCCTCGGGATGCCCCCTCCTAGTCGGCCAGGCGTATACGGCGGTCGTGGAGGTAGCAGCCAAGTCCCAGACCGGCGGATCGGACGATGCGTTGGGGGCGGTTCCCTGGGACCCCACGGGCAATTGGGCCGGCTGCTCCCTGAGCTATGGAGGGAAGGAAGGGGACCTGTACCCCGTGGCCAGGTGCGTGCGTGTGTGTGTGTGTGTACTTGTATGTCTAGGTTTTTCTTTCGCGTGTTTGTGTGTGTGTGTGTGTGTGTTTCTGTGTTCGGGGGGGTTGGGGATATCCTTGGTGTGTGGCGCGTGTGGTTGATGAAGGGGGGGGGAGGAGGGGAGGGAGAGGGGGGGAGGGAGAGGGGGAGGGGAGGGGGAAAGGGATTTAGGAAGTGGATAGGGGGCGAAGGGGAAGGATATGGTGGTGGAGAAGAAACCCGCAGTTGCTTTGGTCGTATTGGCAGCGCATTGACATGTTTTGAACCTTTGCTGCTTGCACCCAACAAGACATGGCGTAACTCGTCAACCCAACCCCCAACCACATGACCTTCCCGGTCGGCCCCCTCCAGGTTTGACTTTCTGGTGCTACCGGCCGACCTTTCCAAATTTGGCAACGACGGGGCCGCGCTGCAGGGCGTCGTGAGCTAAGCCACCAGCCAGGCACTCATGAGCCGTACACAGCAGGCCCTGGCGCCGTACTTTTCCGCTCTGGGCCCGAGCGCTCTTGCCCTCCTCTCAGTGCCTGGCCGTGATGCTCTGGTTCTGTCACTGGGTTCGCCTGGCTGGACAGTGACCAGCACATCTACTGAGCAGGTGGGGGGGCCCAGGGGCAGGGGCAGGGGCAGGGGCAGGGGCAGGGGCAGGGGCAGGGGCAGGGGCAGGGGCAGGGGCAGGGGCAGGGGCAGGGGCAGGGGCAGGTGCAGGGACA
>NW_003307994.1:6969-8116 GCF_000143455.1 Volvox carteri f. nagariensis | reverse complement strand
AAACTTGGTTCTCTTGATTGACACTAGCTGTCGGACGGATAAAGACCTCTTCGGGCCGATTTGCTTTGAGCATGCTCTGCTCATCGCAACAGTTGATTGCACGCTGGATCGATTTCTCGGTCAATCGGCATGGTCCGGTCACGTCCGTCAATGAGTGTAAATTCGGGTGCGGTTTGAGGTGGCCATTGGTCAGCTCGCCTGTGGGGTGATTGCCGGAGCCTGCGGGTTGATCATCGGTGTTGCGAGTTCGGCCATTCCTTCGATCTGCATGTAACGGTGC
This sequence comes from Volvox carteri f. nagariensis, assembly GCF_000143455.1. Classification (NCBI taxonomy): domain Eukaryota; kingdom Viridiplantae; phylum Chlorophyta; class Chlorophyceae; order Chlamydomonadales; family Volvocaceae; genus Volvox; species Volvox carteri. Next base: position 7,836 of record NW_003307994.1, on the reverse strand, counting down.
TGGAGCTGCCAGTCGTCATTGGCCTCCAGCAACACCGCCCCGATCAGGCGCCTGATGCTGTCCTCGTTCGGGAAGATGCCCACCACATCAGCCCGCCGTTTGATCTCCTTGTTCAATCGCTCCAGCGGGTTCGTGCTATGCAGCTTCGTCCGGTGCTGGGCCGGGAAGCTCATATAGGCCAGCACGTCATCCAGGCTGTCGTCGACGAAGACCTTGAGCTTGGGCCAGCGGTTGTGGAGTTGATCGGCAAAATGGCAGAGGCTGGCCCGGGCCGCCGCCTGATCAGGCTGCTGGAAGGCCTGACGCAGCCCGGCCGCCACCATGGTCTGGTGCGCCTTTGGCACATAGGCGAGCGCGTTCCGGGTCCAATGCACCCGGCACCGCTGCCAGGTGGCGCCCAGCACCCGCCGGATCGCGGCCTTGAGGCCCTCATGCGCGTCCGAGATCACCAGCTTCACGCCGGTGAGCCCGCGTTTGACCAGATCGCGCAGGAAGTCAGTCCAGAAGATCTCCGCCTCGCTCGGACCGATGTGCAGCCCGACGATCTCGCGCCGGCCCTCGGTCGTGACCGCAACAGCCACTATGACGGCCACCGAGACGACGCGACCACCCTCCCGCACTTTGAGGTAAGTGGCATCGAGCCACAGATACGGCCACTCTCCCGCAAGCGGGCGCTGCAGGAAGCCCATCACCCGCTCGTCGATGTCCTTGCAGAGCTTGGACACGGAGGACTTCGAGATGCCGCTCAGGCCCATGGCCTGGACCAGATCATCAACCCGCCGGGTGCTCACGCCGGCAATCCAGGCCTCCTGGATCACCGCCACGAGCGCCTTCTCGACCGTGCGCCGCGGCTCGAGGAAGCGGGGA
>NW_003307994.1:0-2699 GCF_000143455.1 Volvox carteri f. nagariensis | reverse complement strand
ACGCGGCGGGGTCGGTTATTCCGGCCAGAGCACCACGCAATGGAACATGGGCGTCTACCGCGCCTCGCCCGCCGGCAACGAGACCATCGCCTACAACGTCAAGGGCCTCGACCTGTCCTACGGGGCATCCGCAACCGCAGCCAAACATGGCGCCCCCACCGACAGCGGCATCTCTGCTCCCGTTCCCGCCCCAACGCCTTCCCCGACGCCGGCTCCGACCTGGACCGAGCCGGCCGCGACCGACACGATCAACGGCACCTCGGGCAACGATGTGCTGACCGGCACCAACGCGGCCAACAAGATCGTCGGCGGCACCGGCAATGATCGCATCGCCGGCAAGCTCGGTTCGGATGCGCTGTTCGGCGGCACGGGCGCCGATACCTTCGTGTTCGACACCGCACTCGGCTCATCCAATGTGGACAGCCTGATGGACTTCACCCCCGGCACGGACAAGATCCAGTTGTCCAGCGACATCTTCAAGTCGCTCTGGGTGCAGGCTCTCGGTACGGACGTGTTCAAGGTCGGCACCGCTGCGGCGGATCACAACGATCACATCGTCTATAACCAGACGACGGGTGAGGTCTTCTACGACGCCGACGGCAATGGTTCCGGCGCCCAGGCGCTCTTCGCCAAGGTCGCTCCAGGCCTTGCCCTATCGGCAGCCGATTTCTACACGATCTAAGCCTCAGGCAGCTCCGGCCTCAAGCCGGGCTGCCCTCATGGGGACCACTAACCTGAAGCGGAGCGCCTTGCGCTCACCCGAGCATGGCTTCGCCGGAATGACAAAAGGCGAAGCAGCCGGCTCATGAGAGCCGGTGCGACAGGGTTGGGTCAGGCGCGGGGTGGCTTGAAGGGAAGAGCGGCCGAACGGGACCGCGGCGGCGTGTCCGCCCAGGCGGGAAAGGCGTCGCGGACGATGGCGCTCACGACGGCGGGAGAGACAATATCGGGCCCGGCGGCGTTCTGATGAAACGGGCAACGGGCATGCTGGACAAGCGCCGCATCGTCTGCGCCGTTTGCCGGATTACCAAGATCGGACGTGGTGCTGGTGATCGCCGGAGAGACCGGGCTGGTCGAGCCCCCGCTGGCGGCAGCGGGCGACGGGGCAACCAGGGCCAGGAACACTACAAAGGCCATCAGCCGCGCGACCGTCACCCGCCAGAAGCAGCGGTGCCGGTCGCCAGCGATGGACATCGTACGAACCATAGCCTTTGGAACACTCTCCGTGTGAGCCGTCTCAGCCCTTGATGTCGAGGCTGTAGCGGCCCTTGCCGACCTCGCTCGCGCCGGACTTCAGCGTCACGGTGGCCCGGAACTTGCCGTCCACGGCAAAGTCCGCCTTGCCCATCAGAAGATTGGCGCTGCTAGGTTTGAGTTCAAGGGTCTTCTGCTCGTTGCCCTTGGCCAGAACAGTGGCTGTGGCGCTGAACGTAGACGCATCGACCTTCTGCTCCTTTTCGTCGACAAGGTAGAGCATCATGTCCGAGCCCTGACCCACGAGTTCGGCCTCATAAGCTCCGATCTTCTGGATCTGCCCGCCATTCGGAGATCTGTGCGAATGGGCCTGCGCCAGGGCCAGCCCGGGAGCGAGGGCAAGGATTGCGGTCAGGATCAACGTCGCCAAAGGATCGACCACCTCATGGACTTGCTCCCGGTCCGCCGAGCCGGACCGGGATTGTTCCAGACGCCTATAGCGTTGATGGGCAGGCGTATCTATGGGGCCTTGTCGCAGCTCTCTCGGGCCGAGGGTTCTTTCATGCCACATGGATGTGAGGATTGGACGCCAGAGGAGAGCAGTGAACAGAGACCGGTAATTTATGGAGAGAGAGCTTGACTCAATGTTTAAGCTTAGGGGACTAATGCGCAACCTTTTTGGGAATTGCGAAGGTTGGTGAAAGTGGAAGAAAATCCGCGAGTAGAGGTGGTAATTAGACAGTATGGGTTATTAACTCCTATAGATTGGGACAAGGATTGCGAAGACGAACTTCTGCGGATGAATCAGCTTTGGAACCGGCTAGTTGAAATCGAGCATGCCATTTGTGAGGGCACTTCCGCTCTGATCATGTCCGACCCCGAAGTTGAGAATATCCATCGCCAATTGACATTATTGTGTGATGCTCGAAGCTCCCTGATTGCAGAGAGAAAAAACCTTCGCAAGTTAAACCGAGGGAAAGTTGATACTCGTGAGTTTGATGAACAAATTCGAGAACTTTCACATAAGATTGCTGATCTTAGAGGCCGCGCAGCCTCCGCTCGCAAGAGGGCTCGGGAGGAAGCTGGAGAAAAAGTACGTGCACTCGAAGTCAAGCGACGCGCCGAAGTCAAGTTAGCTCGCCAAGAGAGTGGATTGTGGTGGGGAAATTATAATGCCGTTGTCAAGGCATACGAGCGCGGTCGGCGTGTTGCGCTACGCAATGGCGGCCAGATGCAGTTTAAGCGCTATGACGGAACGGGGCGCTTCGTCAATCAAATTCAGGGCGGCATGACAGTAGCAGACCTTTTCGGGGCAACTCACTCTCAAGTCACAGTTGAGGCTCTGCCAGAGAACGCTTGGACGCACCCGAGCCGAGGCGAACGCCGCCGCCTCCAGCGCACCCGTCTGACTGCCACGATTCTTGTGACATCAGGTGAGCGTCGCACAGTGACATGGCCATTGGTTATGCACCGACCTATACCCGAGGACTGTCTCATCAAGGAGG
>NW_003307993.1:7023-8139 GCF_000143455.1 Volvox carteri f. nagariensis | reverse complement strand
CAAACATAATATCTCGCCTGGCTGAAACGCGTTATAGGTGCTATACAGCATTCTCTATTGCAAGGTATTTCGCATGTAGCCTACAAAAATCGTATGAGCACAAACAAGTTTGGCTGCCTCAATTGACCAAGGCCAAAGTCACATCAACGCCTCTCGCGCTAAATTTCATCTCAAAAGGTACCGCGTATCTCATATTTGAATTCTTAGATGACGGCGTATGATAACTCGAACTCCCAGGCCTTGAGTGTGTAACGGACCAAACATAATATTTCACCAGGCTGAAACGCGTTATCGGTACTATACAGCATTCTCTATTGCAAGGTATCTCGCATGTAGCTAAGAAAGACCGTATGAGCACAAACAAGTTTAGCTGCCTCCATTCACCGACCTCAAAAGTCACATCAACGCCTCTCGCGCTAACTTTCGTCCCGAAAGCTGCCGCGTATCTCACAATGGAATTCTGAGATGACGATGTATGATAACTCGAACACCCAGCTTGTGTTACCATTTGCCGGCATGGGCAATCCGACTTGCCACCAGCAGGCCAACATAATTTGCTTTCATTTCTCTATGAAATACACAAGCTCCTTGTTTGTACATTTACTTTGGCCAATGCACGGGGCCTCCTGAGACTTGCGGTGTGCCCCGATGAAGCCCGCGGCTGTGGGGCAGATTGCTGAGGCCGCTGGCGCTTCGGGGATAAACATCACAGACAGCACCGAAATTCACCCAGCTTTCTTTACCATTTGCCCGCACGGGCATTCCGACTTGCGGTCTGCCGCACTGTCCATGCGGCATGCACCCGGAATGGATGAGATTCACGTGGAGCCCGCAGGCGGTGCTGACGAATCCGCCGGTGCAAGCTTAGCTCTCACACCATCAGCACTGCTGCAACAAAGCACATCTCCCACCGCGTTGACACTACCCATCAATTGTCACACTTGCCACCCTTGCTACCGGCCTGTACGGATGCAGAGGGGCCCCGCCCTTTTTCCGGCTTCCTTGAAGCCGACACCCAACTTGTCTTTTCAATTTTGCCGGTGAATTTTCCAGTCCGAACGGAGGTATAGGTTTTTAGTCGCGGGAATAAAAGTATTCCGAATCTGTAAGGCGCTG
>NW_003307993.1:0-2621 GCF_000143455.1 Volvox carteri f. nagariensis | reverse complement strand
TGTTGCATCCTCACACTTCACATCCCCACCATACATCCTTGTCACATACATGTCTCACCGTCACACCTCACATCTCACATCCTTGCGTTCGGCAAATATTTGCAGTACTACACGTACGGTTTCATGCGGTCATACATTCATGTGCACACACGTTGTGTGTACTCGCGGTCGCATGCCCTGGTGCTTCACATTCACGGGTGTATGGTGCTTTGTGTACGGCATGTGCGGCTGAAACCGCATATTAGGAATGTGTAGTATAGCAGCACCGGAGCGTTGCATTGCAAAAGTCAGCCATCATGCAGGGCACTGCGAAGAGATGCAGTTCCTCACCGCGGGCCGCCATGTAACAGATGCAGATGTGGAACACGGTGCCACAGAAGCAGTCGGGGTTGCTCTGCCGCTTGTCGCCAGGTTTGAAACCAAAAAGGATGTCCATAAAGGCGAGCTTAACCGTGTTGAGGAGTGCTTGGCTGGTGTAGGGGTTGTTTCGCACCCGCCACCACTTGTCCATGACACGCTTTTCCACAACGGAGCACCATCCTCACCAAATTCCAGAAACTGCCCAGCGGCCACGACTGCAGCCGCACTGTGCAAGTCGGCGGGGTTGACATTAAACATGAGGATTGGCAGCCCGGTTGCGGTGGCTACACCACGTAGATTGGCGTGCATGTTGTGGTAATATGCATCTGTCATGTCGATGCGTGCGACTGTTCGCCGAAGAGAGGTGACGAGGGTGTGCACGAGAGGTGACATGTCTTGGAGCAGGTGGCGGCGATCCGGGTGCATCTTCGGCAATGCCAGGATGTCCGCCATCGCTTTGACAGCCTCTCGCGGGATGGCGCCCACCGTGTCGATGTCCTGCTGGCAGCACTTCACTGTAACCCATGTCTGCACTTTTGCGTCCTCCATGTTGAGCACGTCCACCATGCGGGCGAGCATGAGGAGGTTGCCGCTGAGCTGCTGCTGTGGCACACGCGTAGACACATGCTGGAAGAAGGTCCGGTTGCTCATACCCAGGGGACGGAGGCCGCCCTTTGTGTACAGAAATGCGGTGGGGAAGTTGCTGGCAAGCACATCTTCCCGGGAGTAGTCCAGGATCTGCAGCAGGGCGGAGGCATAGAGCAGGGAGCATGCATTGGGCAGGTCGATTGTGATATGCATATCAGTGAGGAGGCACAAGCCTTATGCGGGTATGTCATGCACGAGAGTAGCAGCGCATCAGGGAATACACTTCACCCACCCATAACCAGCTTACCTTAGAACCACGGCCCCCAGACGCAAAGACCAGCCGGTGTTCCGCTGTCAGCTCACGGTGTAGCTCCACCGGGTTTCGTGCATCATCACCTAATCCCGGCACAGTTGTGTCAGGGACAACAGGCACCAGAACTCCGAGCTCCTCGAGACCAGCATCCTCCGGTGTGTTGTCCGCTTGTGACACTCTGGGTCCATTGCCTGCCACTCCTTCATCGCTTGGTCATCGATATGCCTCTCGGAGGTGAGGTTGCTGAGGTAGTTGACCCAGGCCACAATATTAGCTGCTCGGATGGACAACACCTTGGTGCTCTTGAGCTTTTCTAGCAGCTCCTCCTTGCTGCTGACGACATCCATGCAGAGGACGGTGATGTTCTCCGGCAACGACACAGCAGAGCATGGGATGGTGTCCACCCACTGATCGAGTGATGGGTTCGCCATGGCTATCTTGTGCATTGTGACGGTGATGGGCTGCAAGTCAGGCGGCCGGTTCTTAACCTTAAGCGTGTAGATCTGCTGCTGCACATGGCCCAGCCCCAGTATGTTGGCTTCCAGCACGGTAGGCCACTCCAGATGCTGCCCATCCTGATTGATTTCCGGCACGTCTCCACCATCATAGCGTGCGAGAGCAGCCTCCGGGATGCGTCCGCCTGGATGCGGAGGCAGCAGCCACAGGCAGGGCAGACCAGCCAGAATAACCAGTGCGGTTGTGTGCGTGCATGCATGAACACCCAGCACACATGATCGGCAACGAAAGCACCGCATGCAAATTCTCATGAAATGCGTATGTCCCAGCAGCCTACCCCAGAACCGGCCACAACGAACAACATCCCACAGGAAAGCAGCCGCCAAAACCCATCAAATACATATGTTGCCACACATTCGTTCCCCCGACCCAGTGTTTAGTGCTTACATTCCAAGGCATGAATGCAGTCATTGCACATCATGATGATGTCGTCGCCAGCCTCGTTGGTGTGCACTGTACAATTCTCCCCAGAGCGCTCCACATGCATGCAGTACAGCACTAGCCACACACCCAGAGCAGTGGGATCCGGCCGTGGCTCCATGCCAAGGTTGTGGCGGCCACGAAGGGAGCATCCATTCCTCATGCTGGCCGTCCGCGTCTTGTGGCCGTGTCGCATCCACTTCTGCTTCTTCATCGGAAAGAATAGACTCCTGCTCGTCGTCAATACCATCCGTCTCACACCGACGCTGCCGTGGCAGACTAGATGGGCCCGCCTCATGCGGCGGAAAGTCCTCCGGGAAGCCGTATGCTCCAGTGTTGCCCAAATGGTCCCGCACCTGTTGCAACGAACTGCACTGCTGGGTGGGCTGGTGGTGCTCTTGGTCATCCGAACCACCAGAGTACC
>NW_003307992.1:6153-8101 GCF_000143455.1 Volvox carteri f. nagariensis | reverse complement strand
TTTCTGCCTACTTTTCGGGAACGGTAATCCAGTATCCGTTCAACCGCGTAAAATGTCTGCTTGCCTGAAAGCCAAGTAACTGGTCCTGGCTCCGTGACAGTAGGAGCAGGTTTTGGCTGAAGCGCAGCAGCAGAGTCAGTAGTACGGAAAGGTCGGACTAGAGAGACATGGAATGTGGGATGGATGCGCATGTCAGGTGGTAGTTGCAGCTCAACTGCAGTAGACCCAACCATGCGAACGACAGGAAATGGTCCCACCCAACGAGGTAAAAGCTTACGAGAACCATCCGCTAGGGACCTCAGGTTCTTAGTGCTCAGCATCACCAACTGGCCCTGCGAGAAGGTGATGGCACGTCGGGATTTGTTAAAGTAGTCCGCCGTACGTTGCTGTGCAGCTTCAAGGCAAGATTTAGCATCAGTCAGTCGGGACACAAAGGACTTGGCAAACGTCTTTGCTGCAGGCAAGTTGACGTCCAACTCCCGCCAAACAGGCAAGGCAGGGTTGTATCCGTAATTCAGGAAAAACGGACTTTTGCCAGTCGCGCGATTCACAGCATTATTAATCGCGAATTCAGCAGCAGTTAGATATGTGTCCCAGACAGAAGGCGTACGTCCGGCATAGTTGCACAACATATCGCCAAGAGTGCGATTCGTACGTTCTGTCTGTCCATCAGTCTGTGGGTGATAGGCGGTGCTCAGGTTAACACGCATGCCTAACAGATCACCCAGGGTGCCCCAAAATCTGCTGGCAAATTGCGATCCGCGGTCGGTCACAACGTTCTTGGGGACACCATGCAAATGCACTATGTTGTCAAAGAACAGACGTGCAGTTTGCTCAGCTGTGCAGGATGATACCGTAGGTGCCAGGTGCACCATTTTCGTGAGTCGGTCTACCATGACCAAAACGGCATCGAATCCCCCCTCAGTTTTGGGCACAGCTACAATAAAGTCCATGGTAACACTTTTCCAAAGGGGCGGCCGGCACAGGCAAGGGACACAGGAGGCCGTGGGGCTTACCAGACAGGACTTTATTGCGTTGGCACAGCTCACAGTTCTGGACATAGTTCTCGGCGTCCTTAGCCATCCGAGGCCACCAGAATTGACGACGGAGAACCTCGACCAGACGGGTGCAGCCAGGGTGCCCAGCCAGCGGGTCGTCATGAAAACGTGACAGAAGATCATGACGCAGCAAGTCATCATTCGGAACGACAACCTGCCGAAAAGTACCCTCAGTGCGGATCCAAAGGCCACTGTTACGGGTTAAATGGCCAGTATTGTGGTTATCGGAAAACCAGGGATCCGTGGCATAGGCAGCTCGAAGTCGTTGCACAAGTTCAGAGGGCACAACGGGTGCTGCAGCACGGCTGCGTGTAACGACTGACAGAATGGCTGCATGCAGACAAGGGTGCCGACTTAAGGCATCAGTAACGTTAAGGATGCCTTGCAGGTATTCCCATGTGAAGTCAAACCGGCTAAGGTATTCCACCCACCGGGCTTGACGACGGTTAAGGGTAGGCACGCCTTGCAGAAACGTTAGGGGTTTGTGGTCGGTTTTGAGGGTGAATGGCCGACCCTCCAGATAACACCGCCACTCCTTAAGCGCGTGCAGTACAGCAAGAAGTTCTTGTTCCCCAGTGGTGTAACGGGTTTCAGCCCCCGAGAACTTCTTACTAGTAAAAGCAATTGGTCTCCCGTTTTGCAGCAGTACTGCTCCCGTACCATGCAAGGACGCATCAGTTACGACCTCCACACGGAAAGGTTGGGAGTAGTCAGGGAAACGCAGGATGATGTCTTCAGAGACAACACGCTTAAGTGTATCGAACGCTTGCTGGCAGTCAGGACCCCAGCAGTCAGGAGATACAAAAGCCCCTTTACGTGTCAGATTTGTCAGAGGTGCGGCAATAATGGCATAGCGTTCGATGAACTTACGGAAGTAGTTCGTCAGCCCC
>NW_003307992.1:0-2258 GCF_000143455.1 Volvox carteri f. nagariensis | reverse complement strand
TTCGGCTGTAACAAACTCATGGTGCTGAGTCGCGCTGCGATGGTTAGGAAACTGCACGGCCCGCGGCCGGTCACCCGCCATCATAAAGTCTAGGTCGCAATCCGGCGCCGCGACCCGCAGCATTTCACGCACTATAGCTAGCTTGCGTCCCCGCTCCGGGGCTAGTTCTTGCCCTGGGTAGTCGCACGCCACCCACTCCAGCTGGATCCCGCCCCGCAGGTATTCTAGCCACTGTTTCTGTTTCGCGGCGCGGCTTCAAAACGCGCTTCCGCGTCGGAATGAATGCCGTACACGCTTCATACAGCGCGATTCGCATAGCTCTAAACGCGCAATTCGATATGCAATTCAACGTACATTCAGACGCGGGATTCAACGCGCGCTTTGTTGCACAATTCGATGCGCACTTCAAAACGCGCTTCCGCGTCGGAATGAATGCCGTACGCGCTTCATACAGCACGATTCACCTAGCTCTAAATGCGCAATTCGATGCACAATTCAATGTACAATTAGCCGCGGAGTTCAACGCGCGATTTATCGCATAATTTGATGCGCGTTTAAAAACGCGCTTCCGCGTCGGAATGAATGCCGTACACGCTTCATACAGCGCGATTCGCACAGCTCTAACCACGCAATTCGACGCGCAATTCAACGTACAATTAGCCGCGGAATTCGACGCGCACTTTAGCGCATACTTCGATGCGCGCTTCATATGAATGCCGTACGCGGGTTCGATTCCCGCGCGAGCGCTTCACACTGCCCGACAGGCTAAATTTGCGTGCTAGGCTCTGCCGGCTTAATTTTCCTACGAAATGCGTGTGTGACATACACGCCGTACGCATCGTATGCGCTATGCCGTACGCGCTATGCTGTAACGTAACGTACGCCCTTAACCGCTGTGCAACGCACGCAGCGACGGAGCTACGGCTCACCCGCGCGAACAGCGCGCTCTAGTCCGTCCGTCCCTCTGTCCACCAAGTCGTCGGTTCAATCCCCAGCGCGGGCGTGTTTTTTCCGTCGCCGTAGCTCCTACGAAGTAGGAAAGCGGAGGCCTTAGGCCGATCCGGCGTCCGTCTGTCCACCAAGTCGTCGGTTCAACCCCTAGCGCGCCGCTTTTTTTCTTTTTGCGCGCCGCTTTTTTTCTTTTTTTCTTCGGCTGCTTCATATGCTTCATATGCTTCATATGCTTCATGTGCACATATGCATCTTATGCGATATGCGATATGCAGCGATAGCAGATCGCAAACTTCGACGTTCCAACTTAAACACACGCACTTCACGATACGTGCACACGCACCTATGCATTATATGCTTCATATGCTTCATATGCACATATGCATATTATGCGATATGCGATGTGCAGCGATAGCAGATCGCAAACTTCAACGTGCAGACTTCAACACACGCACTTCACGATACGTGCACACGCACATATGCATGATATGCTTCATATGCTTCATCTGCTTCATATGCACGTATGCATCTTATGCGATATGCGATATGCAGCGCTAGCAGATCGCAAACTTCAACGTGCAAACTTCAACACGCGCACTTCACCATACGTGCACACGCACATATGCTTCGTATGCTTCGGCCGCGCGCGGAGTGACTGCCGTACACGCTTCCTACAGCGCCGTTCTTCGCTTTTAAGCTTTGACGATCTCGCTTTGACGATTCCCTTTGTCACTGTGCCGATATACTTTCGAGTTTTTTGCTCTTTCTTTTCGCTTCTTTCGCCTTCTCCGCACTTTAGCGCATAATTCGATGCGCGCTTCATATGAATGCCGTACGCGCTTTATACAGCACGATTCACACAGCTCTAAATGCGCAATTCGATGCACAATTCAATGTACAATTAGCCGCGGAATTCAACGCGCGCTTTAGCGCATAATTTGATGCGCGCTTCAAAACGCGCTTCCGCGTCGGAATGAATGCCGTACACGCTTCGTACAGCGATTCGCATAGCTCTAAAAGCGCAATTTGACATGCAATTCAACGTACAATCAGCCGCGGGATTCAACGCGCGCTTTGTTGCACAATTCGATGCGCGCTTCAAAACGCGCTTCCGCGTCGGAATGAATGCCGTACGCGCTTCATACAGCACGATTCGCCTAGCTCGAAATGCGCAATTCGATGCACAATTCAATGTACAATTAGCCGCGGAATTCAACGCGCGCTTTAGCGCATAATTTGATGCGCGTTTCAAAACGCGCTTCCGCGTCGGAATGAATGCCGTACACGCTTCATACAGCGCGATCGCA
>NW_003307991.1:7036-8175 GCF_000143455.1 Volvox carteri f. nagariensis | reverse complement strand
GGGACTGGGTATGTATGTATGTATGTATGTGTGTATGTGTATGTATGTATGTATGTATGTATGTATGTATGTATGTATGTATGTATGTATGTATGTATGTGTGTATGTATGTATGTATGTATGTATTTATGTATGTATGTATTTATGTATGTATTTATGTGGATTCTGGGTGGCCGTGACCCGCCACCCGGCACCCGCACGTGCACTTCCTTCCCCCTCCTCTCCCCCTCCTGTTATCAACTGCATTTAATGATTGCTGATTGCGCAATCCTGTGTGAGGGTCCGTCGAGGAACGCTGTCTGTATGCCAAACAAACATCGCTAGTTGTGTCTAGCCGAAACGACTTCGCGCCCGCCGCCAACTCCGTCGAAAGCCAAAAGCAGGAATCAAGGGACAGAAGCTACATAATGGCCGCCTTATGTAGCAAGTATTTTACTGCAAGATCCAGTGCTGCAATATGGTCTCAGGTCATGTGATGCCTCAGAGCCTTCATGTCCATTTGGCGCTCCTTTGGCTCCTCAGCACCCCCACTTCCTCTCGACGTCACCTCGCACGGCCCCCCCCTCCCCCTCCCCCCGACGGGTTCTGTACCGTTCGGATCCTGTCGTACGTTTTGCAGGCACTTGTGGCCAAGTACGGCACAGACTGGGTGGCTGTAGCTGAGGGCTTTGGTGGCCGCTTTGACCGGCACCAGGTTTGTGTGCGTGTGTGTGTGTACAGGTGTGCGCGTGTGTGTTGCACGAGTGAATGTGCCGTAGTATTCCACAGAAACGTCCGTACATAATACCCACCTTCCCCCCACATCACCCAATGGATTCGATGACGACTTCCCGGTAACCCACCAGAGGCAGAATACCTCCTGCATCATCGGACACGAGGCTCATAGCCCTTCTTTCTACTTACGACTATTTTTGCTTTTCGTCGTCGTTCCATTGAGCGGCGTTAAGTGTTGAGCTTTTCAATACACACGCAATACACACGCATACACACTTCCCTCCCCCCCCCGGTGTCCCCCCGGCGCTAAGGTTCGTGACCGTTGGTACGGCGTCATGACTGCAAGCGGGCCTCGCCGTGTGGGCAAATGGTCCGCGGATGAGGACGCTCAGCTCGTGAAGGTGAGTGTGTGTGAGTGTGTGTGA